>NC_056729.1:301458130-301560630 GCF_019279795.1 Protopterus annectens
GAAGAAATAGACAGTTGTTCAGAGGAAGCAGAATCTTCCTCTTGTCTAGGCCTTTTGTCAGGAGGAGGCTATCTTTGCTTGAAGAGCTGGGGGGGGTGTTAGGGTTCAGCTTATGAAGTAGGAAGGCAATTGGTACACTGTGTAAGCAGAAATGCTGCTTTTTTTTTTTTTTTTTTTTTCTTTTTGGCTCTTCACTTAGAGAGCTGAGAGGTGGGGCATTACACTGGGAATGGACACAGGAACTAGATAACCCAGCTACAGCTCTGCTTACTACAGTGTTTGATTTATCTGGCATTGGTCAGGAGACTGGAACAACTGGACTGGCTGCCTTGTCATTAACTTGATTGGCAATGACATGCCTCACAAGCTCAAGCTCCTCCCCATATGCCCTGTTCTGAAGACGGATCTCCAAACTCAGTAAAGGACTAACTAGATGCATCAAAAACCATTAACAGAAACATGGCAAAAAGACTTAGGACCCACCTAAGGAAAGTAAATAGGAATCCTGACTTCCTACATATCCCTGTACATGACAATTTGAAGGGGGAAGATGGGTGGGTCATTCCAATGTCCAGACAGAGACCAAATAAATCTAGCATTCTAGTGAGCACATAACCTATGTATTTTTCTGGTCCTGTCTGAACACTGGAACAACTAGGCAGAATTTCCAGTTGACCCTGGGCAGCCAAAGGCAAAAAGTCTTGAGAATGGTAGCTCCAAGTGAAGCGGGAACCCTAGAAAGGGACTCACACTGTAATTTTTGGCAAAAGTATGTAAGATTGAACATGCAGCAGCCACTAGGATTTCTTCAAATAGTAAGTTACACAAAAAGACAGCAAATGCGGTCGGAGCTCTAACAGATTGCACTTTCAGTCTACTGGCTAAGCGTTTCTCAGTAGGAAGTGTAACACTTAGCTAAGAAATTGCATAACCGTTTGGAAAGGGTAATCTTGGATACCTTTTGACCAATACTGGCTGGTGAGAAAGATAAAAAAGCAAATGCTCATCCTTCTTGAATTCTATTCAGCGATGAATATAAAAATTAAGCTGTCTACGAACATCCATACAATGTATCTGATATACTCCTTTGCTGGAAAAAGTAGAGAAGAAGACTGGCAAATTGGTGGACTGGTTCAAATTGGTTTGCATATCTGCTTTCAGCATAAACAAAGGATTAGTTTTGAGTGTGACTCTGTCTGGATGAAAAATTATAACATAACAAAGCCTGCATGAAATGATGAAATGGCTGATGACGGTACCTTATTGAAGAATAACTGGATCCTTTGTCATGAAACGTGCAAGAAAGGTGAACACACTAGCAAAAGATGCAGAAGTGCGATCTATATTTTGCATAAAAGCTTGCAGCATAAATTTCTTCAACTACTTTTATAAATTTTTCTTTCTGAATGTCTTTAGCATGCAGTAATTACAGTAACTACCTCCATAGGAAACAAACGCTCCCTGGCCATTATTGGAAGTGGAGTTTAATTGTTGCTTAGATACTGATCTGCAAATATACAGAGCTGAGTATATTTTTTTGGTTTTATAGTGTATACTGTTAGTGGTTGCTCAAATCTCTGCTAAAACTGTCTTCCCCAGCCCCCCCACCCCCATTTTCTGCCTTGTCTTCAGTTGATATAACTGTTTTTTATAGCTTGTGTGTTACGTAACTCAAGGTTCTCTTAATCTGATCTGTTAACAACAGCCTGCATTTAAATTGGAACCCGTGTTCTGAGAGACAGCCTTACAAGATTATCTACAAATATACAGAGCTGAGTATATTTTTCTTTATTATAGAGTTTAATTGTTGCTTACTTATACAGAGCTGAGTATATATTCTTTTGGTTTTACAGTTTATACTGTTAGTGGTTGCTCAAATCTCTGCTGAAACTGTCTTTCCCAGCCCCCCACCCCCATTTTCTGCCTTGTCTTCAGCTGATATAACTGGTTTTAAAGCTTGTGTGTTACCTAACTCAAGGTCCCCTTAATTTGACCCGTTAATAACAGCCTGCATTTAAATTGGAACCTGTGTTCTGAGAGACAGCCTTACAAGACTTTCTGCAAATATACAGAGCTGAGTATATATTTTTTTATTATAGAGTTTAATTGTTGCTTAGATACTGATCTGCAAATATACAGAGCTGAGTATATTTTTTTGATTTTATAGTTTATACTGTTAGTGGTTGCTCAAATCTCTGCTAAAACTGTCTTCCCCAGCCCCCCCCCCCCATTTTCTGCCTTGTCTTCAGTTGATATAACTGTTTTTTAATTTGACCTGTTAACAACAGCCTGCATTTAAATTGGAACCTGTGTTCTGAGAGACAGCCTTAAAGATTATCTGCAAATATACAGAGCTGAATATATTTTTCTTTATTATAGAGTTTAATTGTTGCTTAGATACTGATCTGCAAATATACAGAGCTGAGTATATTTTTTTGGTTTTATAGTTTATACTGTTAGTGGTTGCTCAAATCTCTGCTGAAACTGTCTTCCCCTCCCTGTTTTTGGTTTGTAGTTAAATTTGGTGGCTTATGCAGTGCCCGCCCCACTGTAGATTTGATCTAGGACACTCCCCCAGTCTCATCTCTTTACTGCATTCTACCTAATAAACCCTTTCTGCACTTGCTTTTAGTCCTTTTTAATTTAATTGCATTTTTCAAACTGGGTGTTGTCTAATATTGCTACATACTCGTGTGCTAGCTTGCACTGCATGTGAATTGTTTTTACTACTGTTTTTGCTACTTTTCTGTAAAAAAAAAAAAAAAAAAAAAAAAAAAAAATGTAAGCCTGTTTCCTATCTTTTCTGTAACTAGTGCTCCAGATACAGATTTGCTGTATCCAGGACTGTTTGTAAACTTCTGAGCCCCCCCCCCCCCAAGCCTTTCTGTGTTGGAGGGAAGCCTTCTAGCTTATCAGTTGGAGTGGTAAGCATTAGGTAACCTGTTTACCACATAAGGAGTGGTTCTGGCCCAGAATTTGTAGTTATTGGCCATTTGGGCAATCTTCCATCTTTCTCAACTTTCTGACTTGAAAGCCTGCATTTGCACTTGTTTCTGTCCTGTACCTCGTCTAGTGCAGATACAGATTCTTAGTTTTAGCACTTAAATTTGCTTATTCATACTCAGCACTTGTTCAGAACTTGTAAGCACTAAATAAGCTACTAATTACTATAGCACTCAATCTTCCTCGTTACCTAGAGGAAAACAGTTTTTGTACTTGCTTTTCTCACTGGCGTTGAGAAAAACAGCTCTTGTACTCACTTTCCTCACTTATCTAGAGGAAAATAGTTTTTTATTCAGGCATGTCCAAGGGTCAGCTCCCAGTTTTCTCCCCTGTCTATTTGATGAATCTGGGCATCTTGAGGCAATGTAGAAATTGCCTCATGTACACAGACAACCCTCTCCTCCTACCACCCAACACTACAACCTGTGAGAGATGCACTTATCTAGCCAAACTGGAGGTAAAGCTCTCTCCAACCAAGACTGAACCTGACAGTCATGAGGAGAAGGTAACCATTTGCATCACACCACACTCATCACATAGTCCCACTACGTCTACACCACCAAAATCCACACATAGAAACTCAAAAACATTCACGGAAGCTCTCAATAATAATCTGCCTAAGCAAGAGAGACCTCCAAAGCAGAAACACAAGCAACCTCCATTCCCCAACACAACCCAAATGACACATAGCCCACAGACTCAGTGTGCCACTCAAAAACAGCCAATAAGGCAAAACAACATACCCAAACACTAGTCATAGGTAACTCTATAGTCAGGCACACTGATGTCCCACTCACCAGGCTAAACAAGGAGAAGGTTACTTTCAGCTGCCTGTCGGGTACCAGGATCCGCCACATAACCCACGCACTCAGGTCACTCCACAACAAGTACAAATATGACTCTGTCATTGTCCATGTTGGTGTGAATGACCTGAGATGTACCTCTCTGGACTACATGAAAGTAGACATGGAAGAGCTCTGCGATCTTGTAGCCCAGGCATGTATGACCCTAGCCCTGAGTAGCATTCTGCCATCGCCCAGAATGATACCGCAGTACAAGGACAAAATGATTGACTTCAACAATTGGCTAAGCTTCCGGTGTCATTCTAAGGGGATCCAGTATCTGTCTGCTTGGGATGACATGGTCGACAGACCACGATGCTTTGCCACAGATGGCCTGCACCTGTCACCTCTGGGATTCCAGATACTGTCTAAGGCTCTTGCTGCCCCTATAGTGCCTTTTTTAGGCAGGGTTCAAGTAACAAATTCACCACCATAACAGGAACAGGCAAGCAAAAACTGAGGGTAATGCTACTCAATGCTAGAAGTCTAAATTTCAAAATGCACTCACTCAAGGCACTCCTTAAAATGGAGAACATCGATATCTGTGCAGTGACTGAGACCTGGTTCAAGGGTCCAGAGAGCACCCCTGCACTACCAGGCTATAACTCATACCACACTTTTCGACCATGTAACCTGGACCGAAACACCAAAGGTGGGGGTGTGTCCATATTTATTAAGGATATCCACACCTCCAGGCTAGTTGCTCAGCATAATGCATCCGAGGTTATCCAAGTGCAACTAACTCTTGGCAAAACTGCAATCCAAATTGTAGCTTGCTACAGATCCCCCACCATGCCCCAGAATTCCCACTCCTCTTTTCTAGATGTACTGGAAAATATTAGGGTTCAACCAAACACCCTAATAATGGGCGACTTCAACTACCCCACCATTAACTGGGAAAACTACTCATGTACCAACTCCTTAGTGCAACGCTTTCTGGAATTCATAAACTCCAATGCCCTAGATCAATTTATCCATACCCTCACCAGGGGCAACAATATCCTAGACCTAGTCATTACCAACATGAGTGACCGGTGTTCCACACCTGAAGTCAACTCCTCGTTGGTCCGATCCGACCATAAGCTAATCACCCTTGATATCCACATCCCACCCCCACCTCCATTAAGGAAACCACAGTAAAATATTTCTCCAAAGCCAACTTCATGCTTCTTAAGACAGAAGTAGTGAACTTCATGACACCCATGCAGATGGACAATACAGTTACAACTGCTGAATCCTACACAAATGCACTCTATAAGCACTTACACGAGTGCATGGATCGTGCTATCCCAAACAGAACCAAGAAGCTATCCTCCAAAAAAAGAAAGCCAATCTGGTGGTCCCCTGCCATAAACAAACTGTACAACAGAAGGAAGAAACTGTTGCAAAAGAGAGTAAAATCCCATGAGTGGAGGAGCTCCCTGGTCAGCCTCAGTAAGAAGCTGAGATCCCTTATAAGATCCTCCATAGCTAGCTACGAAAATAAAATCACCACTAATTCCAAGGACAACCACAAAGCATTCTATAGCTATGTCAAGAATCTCAATGACAACACCCAGATCTGCTCTGAGTTATAGCACAAAGGCACGAAAAGTACAGAACCAACTGATATTGCCAACATCCTGGCAGATAGGTTCAGTGTTAACTTTATCCCCCCTCAGCCCCTAAAGGGCCCATATCTATACAGGAAGAATGCAGAGTCCCTGTACTCACAACTATGCAGGTAAAAGCTGCACTCTCTAAAGCCAAAAACACAGCATCCATGGGACCGGACAACATCCCAGGCTGAGTTTTACACGAACTTCAGAATGAACTGGCTCCCCACTTAAGCACCATGTTCAATAATAGCCTCGCATCAGGCTTTGTGCCCACTGAATGGCGCATAGCAACAGTTATCCCACTCCACAAAGGGGAAGCCACCACTGATCCCAGGAACTACAGACCTATTAGCCTGAAGAGCCTGGTCGGCAAAGCCACGGAACGTATCATCATGGAACTCATAAACAAAGACATTGGTAACCTCCAAACTCTGGATCCCACCCAGTTCGGGTTTGTGAAAGGCAGATCATGCCTCCTGAAGAACCTGATCGACTTCTTTGAGGCAGTCACCCAAGCCGTAGATGAGGGTAAGGTGGTTCACACAGCCTATCTTGACCTCGCCAAGGCTTTCGACACCATCCCCCATTCTGGAATTATAGCTAAACTCAATAAACTAGGCATAAATCCCTACGTCACAAGATGGGTTGCCAACTGGCTCACTGAAAAAAGCCACACTGTAAAAGTTGCAGACTCCAAATCTGACCTCAAACCAGTGACAAGTGGAGTACCACAGGGTTCCGTCCTGGGACCGCTCCTGTTTGGTATCTACTTCTCTGAAGTACAGGCTAACACAGAAGGCCTCTGGCTAATGAAGTTCGCAGATGACTGCAAACTAGGAGCCATAGTCAGGTCCCCAAATGATGTGAACATCCTACAGAAGGGCCTCTCTGAGACAGATGCCTGGTGTCAGAGCCATGGCCTCAAGCTCAATGCCAAAAAGTGCAGTGTCATCCCCTTTGGTAAAAACTCTGTACCCATGAACTACCACATAGGCAGCAATCTACTTAACACCAAATGCATGATAAGAGACCTTGGGACCCAGGTGGACAGTAGTCTCTCCTTTGACAGTCACATCGCCACAGTAGTCAGAAGTCCTTCTACATGGCACACCTCATCATAAAAGGGTTCTCATCCAGGAAAAAAGAGGTCATCGTTCCCCTCTACTCGACACTCATTAGACCCACTATAGAGTACAATGCCCCTTTTGGAATGTACCTCACAAGACATCTGCAGCAGCTGGAAAGGCCACAGAAGTACCTCACAAAGAAGATTACTGGACTCAAACAAATGCCCTACACTGACCGCCTCAAAAAACTCCAGCTTTACTCCGTAGCATATCACCTACTCAGACGTGATCTCTGCCTAACATATAAAGCTATGTCAAACCCAGAGCTGTTGGACATGCTACACCTAAAGAAATCCCAATCCCTCTGAGCTACACGCTCTAGGGACCTAAACTTTGTCACCACAATAAACAGGACATGATGGAGGGATAGATTCCTATCCCAAAGACTTCCCATACTCTGGAACAGGCTACCCATCTATGTCAAACAAAGTTCTTCATTAGCACTCTTCAAGAAAAATCTTAATGAGTGGATGGTTAATAGGAAATACACCCCGGTGATCACTACTGTGTCTCTGTTCGACAGTGGCACAGGAAAATAACTTTCTTGGGTGGAGTAAGCCAGGGAACCTTGTTGGCTAGGCTTACGTAGGCCCTTCAGCCGATAGCGTAGTACCTACCTATGAACCTATGAACAAATGGATAAAAGAAAATTACATACATTTTGGCTTTTGTTCCCTCATTATTTTTGACTTTGTCCAGAATTCTTCTGCAAATAAGTTGAGAGATATTTTATCTATTCCTTGTAAAATTTCTAGCAATGTTATTTTTTTTTTTTTGTGGATTACAGTCATTAAATAATTACAGGTAGTTGAATTTCAGATATTGTATCTTTCAGAAAATGTCTGCTAATGCAAAGCTTATTTTTGCAACATTCTAAGTATACAAGAGCAACATATAAAATATGTTACAGATTTTTTTGAGTTTTTGTCTGATTCTTGAGCGAAGAAGTTGAAACAGGAGCAGGGAGGTTGCAATGGGTTTCAGTGTATGGTTTTGACAACAGCAATCTGAGATACACTTCTGACCTACTTTTTGTAAACACATTCATTCAACTGTACTCAAGCAAATATCTGACGTGTAAAGTCAATACAAGTGGCTGAGTGTGCATGCTCTTTTGTGTGAGTGTATAAATACTTTGTTCCTGCAGTAGCTATGGTGTAAAGAAAGCAACAGATTGTAGCAAACAAGGAGCATCATCATATAAGCTATGTTCTTTGCATATGATCCTTGGTTTTCTTGTGTTTTTTTCCTTGAATTCTGACCTTGTGTTCATTATTTAGCTGTGAATAAACTGGACAGCATGAAGTCTACAAGTCTAATCTAAATATTAAGTTTAAGTACATTTTTTTTAATTTAGCTTGTTTTTTGCAGCCACTCAGGTGTGAAATGCACTGTGTTAGGTTACAGGTACCTGCCTGGTACACTTCACCAAGACAGTGCTCTTGGGCTGCACCTGAAAAGGGACACCTGCATCCAGTGAGCTGTCCCAAGCTGTTAGCAAATGCACTGCACATTTGTCTTTTGAATTCCTTCACCCTTCACATAAATGCAAACTAGTCCTTCACTATATGCCATCTAACTATGAGTCCGAGCCTGAGTCTTGTAGTTTAATGGTTTGGCAGGCACATTTTCAATGCGAGTTTCAAGGGAAGAAAAGTTTACTGCTGCTCATGCTAAGTCAGTTTCCAATAAAAGACTACATAAATTGTTTTGTTTAGAAAGTGATGGTCACTGTTCTTGCTGTAAAATTTGAAATAACCATTTTAAATTAAATATAAACCGTTGTGATCAATGTAAAAGTAAAATAAAAAAGAAAATGGTATGTGCACTGAGAACTTCGAACAGTATTTCATGGAAACTAAGTAACTAGACATTGGTATGGCTGGTGGTGGGGTAGTCCATTAACCTGCCGAGGGCACCATTTGTCCATGATCCAGCTCTGATAATAATCTGATGCTGATGGTATAAAAAATTATTTTTTTTTGTAATACAAAATGATGTCCTCCTTGCCCTTGTAAAAGAATGCAAAAGAAACTGATTTTTTTGTGCAGCAATTGCCTTAAATAACTCAAGGATATTACTTGTACGGTGCAAAGAAAATTGAAAAAAATGAAAAAAAAAAAAAACTTGGCATAGCAGAATTACTGAACAATAGCAACTTTTATTGAGTCATGCTTGTGTACAGTCCAAAGAAAGCAGCATGTTTCAGATGAGTAAATATTCAAAAGCTATGATGTTCATCGTCTCCCATTGCTGCAGTCCTGACAAATGGGTACTCCGCTGCCCACCATCGGCCCGAATACCAAAGGGCTAGAACTGGCGTCGGTCATGGGTGCCTGAGACTGACGTAAGTACTAGTCAGTACAAATGCGCATGACCGACGCCATAACCTCAGTCTTTCTTGCCGCATGGTCCTCAGCAGAAGCAGTTTTTGCAAGTGCCGTTCGGCGTTCTGGGACTGTCAGTTTTCGAGTTTCAGACCGGATACCAAGTTGGCTAAGTACCCTGTTGGGAACATTTTTTGTCTTTTTCTTGCCTCAGTTTTGCCGGATATCAGAAAAAGTTAATAACTGCATTTCTTGTGGGAAACAGATTCCTCATAGGGATTACCATTCACTCTGCATTCCTTGTTTAGGGCCTGAGCACGACGTTGTTGGGTGTCGCTTTTGTGCTACTTTTAACAAGCGTACTATTAAACGTTGGTTGGACTGTGCTAGGCTGGTGTTTGGTAAACGTTGTAATTATAACATGCCGTCGGATTCTCCAACGACTGGTTCTTCTAAGAAGCGCAAAGATAAGTCTTTGCGGTCCAAACAGGATGAGGCGTCCACTCCGGACGTCGGTTCTGTGGAACCACTGACTGCTTCAGTGGCTCCTTCTGACAGTTTACCAGTGTGTCTAGGGGAGCCTTTGTTACTGCAGGAAGTGGCTTCTCCTGTGTTAGGCCAGGCTGAGGGTGCTTCTTTGTTGTCGGTGGCTTCCTCCCCTCATAGGGTAGTTAGACCTCCTCCTTCTCAAGGCAAAGGCCATTCTAAATCTAAGTCTATCCCTGCTGGTGCTAATCCCCAGGGTCCAGCTCCTAGGAAGCACATGTTAAAGATGGCTGAAGATTTGATTACTTTAATTAGGGGTTCCATACCCCTGTGAAGCGGCCCAGGATAGACACAGAGTTGGAGGGTCTGGTTCAGTCTTCCAATGAGTCAGATTCCTCTGTGGAAGAGCTTCAGGATTTCCTCCTATTCTGATTCGGAGGCTGAGGACGCTACTCCCTCTGCGTCCCCTCCAGACGATTTTTCTTTCTCTGAAACTTTGCATTCCATGAGGGAACATTTCCAGTGGGATGGCCAGGATTATTCTGATTCTCGTAAAAGGCTGAGAGAATTCTTGTTTTACCTCAGCACAGGCCTTTGGCTATTCCCCCTGTACTGGATGTTGTTCAGGATGTATTTTCTGAGGCTGCCCTTAACCCAGATTCTCTGCCCTCTGCCCCAGTTAAACCAGATAGATACTACAGGGTTCCCGAAGCTCACAAGTACTTGTATAAGAGTCCTAGGGCTGATCCAGAAACTATTTCTCAAGGCCCCAAAGGTGTTAAGGCTTCTGTGGTTAAGAATCCGGTTCCTCTGGACAAGGATGCTAGGGCCCTGGATAGGTGGGGTAAAAAACTGTATACCTCTTCTACTTTGGCTATGAGAGCTTTAAATTGTCAATTTCATATGCTCAGGTATCAGAATTATTTGCTAAGTCAATTGAAATGTAAAGTGGATGCTTTGTCTGAAGGTGTTGACTGTAAGGAGCTTCAGGATTTAGTGCATGCTTCAGACCAGGTTGGTAAGCATTCTTTGCAGTGTGGTTTTGATGCTTTACAAGCTTCTTCCAGGGTGGCTGCTACTAGTTCTGTTGTTCGCAGACATGCCTGGCTTAGAGATCAGTCCTTATCAGAGCATGTTAAGGCTCGCATTATGGATGCTCCTTTGCAATCTGATGTTCTTTTTGGCCCTCCAGTGGAATCAGTTTTGAAAAAAAATGGAGGAAAAAGCTAAGTCTATGCAGACGGTAAAGGACTTCTTACAGGTTCAGCCCCCTATGTTCAGTAGGAATTGGCCTGCTAGGGGATGGTCTTTTCCCTCTTCGGATTTTCATTCTAGGGGCAGGTCGATTAGTGGTAGAGGTAGGGCTTCCTCTCAGGGCCCTGTTACTTCTAGGCCTTTGAATTCTTTTACCCCTTCTGCTGGGGTGGGCAGGGGTCAGTCCTTTCGGAAGCAGTCCCAATGACCTGTGTCTTCAGCTGCCGGACTCTGCTTTGCTGGCAGCTCCTCTAGGAGGAAAACTGGGACTTTTCAAAGGGAATTGGCATTTGGTTATGCAAGACAAATGGGTATTGGACATTATAACTCGAGGCTACAAGTTTTATTTTCACACATTCCCTCCTTTCAAAGGTATGCCGGATGTGCCTCATCAGCAAAGACTGGAAGCGCAGGCACAGATTTTTTCTCTGCTCCGGTTGGGAGCAATACAGGCAGTTCCTTCTGTGGACAGAGGCAGGGGGTTTTATTCCCGTCTTTTCTTAGTGCCAAAGAAGGGAAATACTTGGAGGCCCATTCTGGATTTATCCATTCTAAACACCTTTCTGGAAATTCCGAAATTCAAGATGTTGACACTGCAGCAGCTGTTGCCTATGTTAGGCAGAGATCACTGGATGGTGACTTTGGATCTCAAGGAGGCCTATCTTCACATTCCTATCAGGCCCAGTTGCAGGAAATTCCTGAGGTTTCGGACTGGGAATTTGCATTATCAGTTCTCTGCATTGCCCTTTGGCTTATCTACTGCGCCCAGGGTTTTCACAAAAGTCCTGGCTCCAGTAATAGCTTTTCTCCGGCTAAGGGGAATTCAAATTTATCCTTATCTGGACGATTGTTTGATACTGGCTCAGGGCAAGCACTTACTTCTTCGACATCTGCAGTTTGTGATGACAGTTTTCAGATGCCTAGGGTATTCTGTGAACGAAATAAAGTCCAGTCTAGTACCCTCACAGGAGATGTGTTTTCTGGGTGTGAGACTGAATACAGCTACTCAGATGGCATCTCTTACCCCGGACAAACAAAGAAATCTTCACCTATACTTCCAACAGCTATCCGTAATGTCCAGGCTGACTGCAAGGACAGTCCTTCAAGCCTTGGGGTTCATGGCATCTTGCATTCTAGTACTTCCCAATGCCAAACTGCATATGAGGAAGCTACAGTGGTATATCAAAAGCGTTTGGACTCAACACAGCCACGATTTGGATACTGTCATTCGGATTCTCCCTTGCATTCAGAAAGAATTTGTGTGGTGGGCTCAGGAATGTCACCTAAACAAGGGACTCTCTGTGACCCAATCGGAGGCAAGTCAGATATTAACGACAGACGCCTCGGAGTCAGCCTGGGGAGCTCATTTCAAAGGAAAATGGATTCAAGACCTTTGGCCCCCGGAGTTGCTTCACTTGCATATCAACATGAAGGAGATGCTGGCGGTTCAATTTGCCTTAAAAGCATTCAAGGATCTACTTCGACCGGGACTGGTGTTGATTCGAACAGACAACAAAACTGTCATGTGGTACATCAACAAGCAGGGGGGAACTCATTCTTACCCTCTTTGCAGACAAGCAATGCTGTTGTGGGAAACTGCCTTGGATCTGCACATCACTCTTCGAGCACAGTTTCTGCCAGGAGCACAAAATTCATTAGCAGATGTTCTGAGCAGACAGATGGTGGATCCTCACGAATGGAAGTTGGATCCTCAGGTATTTCGTCAGTTGACCATGGCTTGGGGAACTCCAGACATAGATCTGTTCGCTTCTCCTCTGAATTCCCAACTACCTCTGTTTTGCACAAGGCTGTTTCATCCGAAAGCCTGGAAAATAGATGCACTGTCCTTCAGTTGGAGCAACCTTCACGTGTATGCCTTTCCTCCTCTGCCTCTTCTTCCACAGGTCCTGTTGAAAGTCAAGAGGGACAAACCTTGCATGATCCTTATAGCGCCGGATTGGCCTCGTCAACATTGGTACCCTCTGCTGAGGAGCCTAATTCACGGGACACCTTGGCCATTACCACAGGTTCCTCACTTATTGTCTCAAGAAAACAATCATTTTCTCAATGTCAGGGTGCAATCCCTACATCTGACAGCCTGGCGCATTCAGTTTTGGAGGATGAGGGCCTTCAGCTCCCTCAACAAGTTTTGGGTGTCCTTTTGGAAGCCAGGCATCCTAGTACTCGGAAAGTTTATGCTGATAAATGGAAGAGATTTTTTCTTTGGAGTTCAGCTAAAGGCCTAGATGGCACGTTGCATAATTTGAGTTGTACTTTGCAATATTTGACTATGTTACTGGACAAGGGTTTGTCCTTCTCTTCTATAAAA
Source organism: Protopterus annectens (assembly GCF_019279795.1). Taxonomy (NCBI): domain Eukaryota; kingdom Metazoa; phylum Chordata; order Ceratodontiformes; family Protopteridae; genus Protopterus; species Protopterus annectens. The sequence continues at coordinate 301,471,097 of NC_056729.1, forward strand.
GTGCATGCTGCAGCTATTTCTGCTCACTATGATGGTGATCCTCCTTTATTTTCGCATCCTTTGCTTAAACAGTTTCTTAGAAGGGCAAAGAATATAAGACCCCCACGAAGGGCTCCTACTCCTGCCTGGGATCTTAATTTTGTTTTGGAAAAGCTGACTCTGCCTCCTTTTGAACCTGCAGCTACGGCTGAATTGAAGTTGTTGTCCTGGAAGACTGCTTTTTTATTGGCTGTTACTTCTGCTAGAAGGGTGTCTGAATTACAGGCTCTCATGGCAGTGGAACCTTTTCTGATTTTTCACCAGGACAGAGTTTCCTTGCGTACTAATCCTACTTTTCTGCCTAAAGTAGTTTCTAATGTGGCATTGAACCAATCTATACATTTGCCTACTTTTTATGCTAACCCCCAAAATGAAGGGGAAGGAGTTTTGCATTCTTTGGATGTACATAAGCAGTTACGGTATTATTTGTTCAGAACCAATGAGTTCCGGAGATCTCAACAGTTATTTGTTTCATTTGCTGTGGCTTCAGGTGGGAAAGCTGTCTCGAAACAAACTATTTCCAAGTGGATCGGCCATTGTATTGCTTTTTGTTACTCTCATCATGGTAAGGAGGTTCCAGTTGGGATCAGGCCTCATTCTACTAGGGCTACGACCACCTCTACTGCTTTTTTGAGAGGGGTAGCTACGAAAGACATTCTAGAGGCAGCTACTTGGAGTTCTGTCCATACCTTTACAAAGCATTATCATTTGCCTCTTTATTCTAGGTCTAGGGCTGGGTTTGCCACTGCTGTCTTACAGGGCATGTCTACAGCTCCTCCTGCTATTTAGTTGGCCAGCCTCCCTTTTTCCGTTGCTCTGGGATTCTACCCATTTGTCAGGACTGCAGCAATGGGAGACGACGAACATAGTACAGTTTTGTACCTACCATAAATGTAGATGTTTGAGGATCTCCATTGCTGCAGTCCTATTTTCCCTCCCTCCTTCCCCATTTTTCTTTTTAGATTGGGGTTTTTTGGGTGGTGTTTTCTTTTTTGCATTCTGACGTCTGAGGCAAGAAAGACTGAGGTTATGGCGTCGGTCATGCGCATTTGTACTGACTAGTACTTACGTCAGTCTCAGGCGCCCGTGACCGACGCCAGTTCTAGCCCTTTGGTATTTGGGCCGATGGTGGGCAGCGGAGTACCCATTTGTCAGGACTGCAGCAATGGAGATCCTCAAACATCTACATTTATGGTAGGTACAAAACTGTACTTTCTAACTTAAATTACATTTCTGAACTCTGTCCTCAGACAAGTAACTTCCAAATGTTCATCACTGAAACTCATTCTCCTTATACTGTGTAACAGTCAACTTCTGCAGTCAAGGTACTGAATGCCTCTTTCTTGTGGGAAAATGAAATATGCTGGTTAAACAAATTGTTAACGCTGCCTATTCTTATACTTGTATGGTTTCCGTGTGCACTGATTAAGAAACTGTATAGAACTGTAAAGCAGTTACCACTGTGTGCTCTTTACAATGTTTCAGCAACCTGTCTGGCTTTATTTTACAGTGATTTTTGTTATTTTCCACTGATTTTAATCTCCAACATTTTCAGGAAATGGTAACTGCTGGCCAATTTGATCAATAAAGGAGGAAATGTTGCAATCAATTCATCTACTTTAAGTAGTTTTATTTAATTTATCAGACAGGAAACATGCTATGGGCAATTTGTTAAATAAACTTTAAGAAAAACATATGCAACAATAAGCAAGTCTTGTTTACTGAGCAGGTGCTTAATACTAATCCAGTATTTTTAGCTGTTTGGCAAATCATTTCAGCCTAGAAGAAAAATGTATTATCTGTACTTTGGTTTCTGACTGGTTAAGGGATGGTGTACATGAAATGTTTAAGGCAACTTGTAGCTTCAGTATCAGCAATGACCATGACATAGGGACCCCCTCAGAAGGTAGCAAGACATACCTCTTGCTGTTGTACAGTTCATTAAACTAAAGACCACTGTAAGTGGCTTGCACCACTGGCATATAAGGATACATCCCAAACTACGGCCCCAGTTACTGAAGTTCAAGTAGTGGCTCTGGTGTTTGATGACATGGGAGTGGGGGTGGGGGGAACGTACACTGGGTCACAAGCACACAAGTTGATTTCCTTGGCAGAGCCTGGGAAGACAACCACATGGTCCCTCCTTCGAGAGGGCTAGGATGCATTGCTGATGTCAACCCTCTGCGGATGTAAGGAGAGGTGCTACACTGATGTGCATTTCCCAATTCATCCATGGGTTGTCGCTGGGTAGGTGCAAGGAAGTAGGGCTAAACTAAGAAATCTTAACCCCCTGATGGCTGCCTAAATCGACTTTCCCAGCTAACCCTCACCATCAGTGATGAGTCAAAGAATTCACCAATTGGTTGAGAGGGGGCAAATAGTCAGCAAGTACAAAGTGGAGTAAAAAAAATCACTCTGAGCTGTTAGAGGAAGGGCAGCAACAGGTATGAGTGGTGAGGCAAGAAAGTGCATTTGTAAAAAAATGAGATTTGGTGGACATCTGTCATATCTACCTAGGGTAGTATCACAAATCTGGGAAAAGGACATAATGCCTTTGAATTTATTTCTTCTCCAGAGGAATGAACTACTATTCTGTGGCAGGTCAAGAAAACATGCACATAATGCCAGCAAGAGGAACAACTGCTGACCCCTATATGTATAGGTGTCTCATATGCAATTCTATGTTAAATCTCATGTAATTATCATGTATCTCTCCAATTTAAGCTGGTGTTTTCTTTCATATAATTTAGATATGTTCTTTGTTAAGATGACATAGGTATGTAAGCTTTTCATTTTAATCATGCTTGGCAAATGGCTTGGGTAGTGGTTGAAAAGGATATTGTACCAGCTCACTCACCCAATTAACTAACTAATAAATAAATAAATAAATAAGATCAGTACTGAATAACCAATAGTCTTCCAACTCTGAATTAATTCATCTACATGTAGTCTGTGAGATGCCAGTGTGCAGCCAGGACTTTGAATTCCTTAACAGGTACTACTTTCCGTTTACTTTTTTGTTCCTTCATTTGCTAGTTAAGCCAGCCGCGGTGGTGCAGCGGTTATTGTTGTTGCCTCAAAGCAAGAGGTTCTGCCGTTCGATTCTCGGCTGGAGTGCCTTCTGTGTGGAGTTCGCATGTCCTCCCCATGGTTGAGTGACATATAATGACATGCAGGTAGGTGCGTGCATGAATGGGTGTGCCTTCTTTAAGGGTGGGCATCTGCTGTGGCGACCCCTAATGGGAAAAGCTGAAAGACTTTTTTTTACTTGCTATTTAAGCCATGCAAACTCAAGCCTCATAATGAGTAGTTAAAAGTTTTACAATCTAAAGTGGTGTCACATTTTCATATTATCTTACAGCGTGTCTATAAATCCTGATACTTGTGGGTAAAGTTTCATAGCTGATGGTAGTGGATTAAAAATATTTAAAAAAGTTTCACAAATGTAACAGTCTCCAACACATACATTGGATACAATGTTCAAGCATAACTTCATGGAGTGAAGTATACATCTCTTCTCCAAGATGTCATCAGTTTAAATGGCAATGAAAACTTAAATTTACAGGAACGGCTGTTTTGTTCAGTTAATGAGCATCTGGGATGTTAGTATGCGTTGTAGTTAGAGGGTTTGATCACATTTACTTTGTGGGGTTTTAGTCTTATATGTGAATATAGGCTTTTGATATCACCTGGCAGTTCTGCTTTGTCAGTGAAGAAATGCAGACTGCCTAAGAAACATTCTTATACAGCAACGGTGTGCACAGGTCCATGCTGAAGCATTCTTCTTCTTCTTTATCAATACTTTACCTGTGTAACACATGTCATTGTATCTGATTAACAACAGGGCTATATTTAGATGCAAGCCTTAAACCCAGGTTACTAATTATCTTGTTACCTGTCTACACATGCACAGAGTCAGGCGTGTCGTCATCTCAGCTGAATGCCTGCTAGAGAAATATGGTACAGCCATCAAGCTATTATCCTATACTCTACAGCCTGATGCTGTAGAATGTCAGGGTAAGACTGTTGTGCAAGGAATTGGGAGGAAAGTAAGTAGTCACTTATAAATGCTGCCTGAAAACATATTTACCAAATCTTGGTCAGCATGAGTTACTTCTCAGTCAAGTTACTTAAGACAAATAGTTCTTATTGTGTTCTTATTACTGAAAACAGTCCTTACAAAATGAAGTAAAATGTTGTTTAAACTTGCCCTATGCTTTAACACTGTTTAATTCTGAAACAAATATTTTGACAGCAAATGGACAGCTTAGCCTACTATGCTACTCAACTCCGCTTCCCAGATCTTGCAGGAAATGCTTTGTGTCTGCCACATACATTCTAGAGTTCTTTAAAAATGACTACTTCAATGACCCACCACCTTTTTTCTGAATAAAACCCTATACATCACCCCTAGCTATCCATCTTCAGTCTTCACATTGTGCCCTACTGACCTCAGAAATCTTTCTTAAATAAATCTCTCATTGCTTGAATGACCTTGAGATATTTCATTACTTCTCTCATAAGAGAGTACACGTAAAATAGCAAGAAAAGAGATCATCGACAAAGAAATAAACAATAACAGTAACAAAAAGCACAGGTAAATATGAAATCAAAACATTATTTGGAAAGCAGTTTCATTAGTAGGATTCGCTCTACCTGCAGAAAGGCAAAAAACATATTTACACTACATACAAATGGGAAAAGAAAAAGGGAAGAACCAGTTCTCAATTTAACAGAGACAGTTTTGTGGCCTCCTCTGCAATGTCTGTATCCTTGTATATATTTTTCAGTGAATTAGGCCTCCAAAAATGTAAACACTTTGACAAGGTATGTTAGAGAGGGAGAATAGCTTACTGCCATTTGTTTGTCGATATCACTAATTAAACAGTTATTTATTTATTTAGTCATTCATTCATTTCCTAACTGGGTAGGCAAGGACCAAGGATCATTTTCATCTACAACTCAGGACAGAGGCAAACACACACACACGCACAGACACACACACACGCACACACACATGCACACACACACAAAATACAAAAATACATGTGTGTATTTGTCTGTGTATCTCTCCGGATATCTATGTAAACACACACACACGTCTATATACATAATATATATATATATATAGATATATATATATATATATATATATATATATATATATATATATATATATAGATATATATATATATATATATATATATATATACATACACACATACACACACACACACACACACATCCATCCACAACCCCTTTTCCCACTTTTGCACATGGAGTCTGGGTTGTCACTTCAACACTGACAATTATCTACAGCCAGGGTTCACACCACTAGGTGGCACACACGCTTGGTCGCTTGCTCTCTCTCTCTCCCTATATATATATGTGTATATATATATATATATATATATATATATATATATATATATATATACATATACACATATATATAAAAATAACAATTTTTCAACGGTAGCTTGTGCTGGTGGCATACAGGGATAAAGCCCTGACTAAAGCCCAGGCAATCCAAGCTCAGGCACTGACAACAAAAGCAGGAGGATATGAGTGTCCATGGCGGGGGGGGGGGGGGGGGTACTTCTCACCTGGAATGTGTCAAGACTCCACTGACAACTCCTCTCTGGACGTGCAGACTGAAGGGGCATAAGAGGTCCCTGCAATAATGCAAGTGCTCAAATCACAATATTCTAATTGCCGGGATGCTGGCAAGAGCACAGAGCCCCCTCTTGGCTGCCTGGATGATGGCCCTTTGGAGGACTGATGATTGCAGGCACTGGGGCAAAAACGATACAATAAATAATATTTTTCAAGAGTAACTATTGAACATTGAGGAATCAGATCAAGAGATCTTAAAAGCAGTACAGATATAGCTGCATAACTTGCCAATGCATAAATACATGTAATAAGTGTGCAATAATCTGTATTTTAGTATTCTGCTGGTTTTCCATGCTGTTTTGTCACACTTCCTGTACATTGTAGCTCAGCTCTTGCCCCCATTGTCTTTTCATTCTCTGTAATGCTGCTGCTTCCACTGTAAAACATGGACTCCTTTACCAGTCAGTACTTCAGAAATGCATTATTCTGAATTTTTTTGCACTGAATTCAGTGTGTCATGTTTTACTGATTTACTTGACCAGTCTTATTTTTATGTTCACAGGTTCAAAGGAGATTACTAGGCTAACAGCTTAAGGCCCCTTACAAGCCTAGCCAATATAATCTGATTTTACCCAATGTATGGCCCCTAGGGGCAAAAAGATGGCATGGATTACTGCCTGTGCACTGAGTATCTTACAGACTGCCCATCCTTGAGGAACATAGGTACTACCCCAGGTGTGAATTTGCAATTCCCAATCCACTGATCTAAACTGTGTTTGAATACGGACAGGGAAGGGCTCTGCTTAATGTGAACAGAAGTCTGTTCCAAAGAACGGGGTGATCTCTGAGACACATATCTCTCTCTCCAGCATGTTTTGTTTGGGTCTTTGACTAAGTTTAGATCCCTAGATTGGGTTAACCTCATGCTGTTTGACTTGCAGATGTGTAACAGCTCCAACCAGGCTGGATTTGTGAATGCCTTCTAGGTCAGGCACAGATCACCCCTTAATAGTCGGGAGGAGACCAAGTAAAGGGATAGGGCTTTTAGTCTATGTGCACAGTTCACATTGTTTACACCCTGTATTTTCTTTATGAGGAACCTCTGAGGTTGCTCCAGCTGCTGTAAGTACCTGGTCAAGTACATGCCAAAGGTGCACTGTACTTGATTACTAGTCTAATGAGGGCTGAGTACAGCGGGACTATAATTTCATTGGATTTGGATGCCATACCTTTAGTTATAAGTTGTATCACATAAAAGTACTTCCTCACCACTGTGGACACATGGCAGTGAAAGTTCAGGCTACCATCTATCTGTGTACCTAGATCTCTCACCTCTAATTCTACTCTTAGGGGTGTGCTACTGATGTTGTAATTTGCAGGGGTACTTGACTTCCCAAAGGGTATGATAAGGCACTTTTTCACATTTAGTTTTAGGCCATTGTTCTGGCATCAATCATTCATCTGATCTAGACCATCCTAAAGGATATCTACATAGTTGTGGGATTCAGTGATTCCCGGCTTGCAATCTGCAGAAAACTTTGCCATATCTGAGGTCTTCCACATTAGCCTTGGCTTCAGAGAAGTATATTCTGAACAGGAGAGGTCCCAGTACTGAGCCCTGTGGCACACCACTAGTAACTGACCTCTTGCTGAACGTGGATTCACCTACATTAACCACATGTCCTGTCCATGAGCCAACTGACTATCCATCTGGCGATGTAGGGATTTATGCCTATTTTTGTGAGTTTCTTTATAACAACTCCCTGAGTGGGAAATTGTGTCAAATGCCTTGGCTGGGTCGAGGTAGGTAGTATGTTTACCTTCTTGTTCATCATCCCTTACACTTCTTTGTGTCATCAGCAAAACAGCACATTCTTCTTTCAAGACTTTTTGCAATGTTACTTACAGAGATGATGAAAAGCACTGACCCCTCTGGAACCCCACTGTTACAGCTCTTTCACCTGAGCAGGCACCATTTATTGTTTACTTTTAGGAGATTTTAGGAGATATCTGTGGTGTTGAATTTAATGAAATTTGTAGTGCTGTTTAAATCAGCTATCAACAGGTTTGTTTGAACCAACTAACAAGAATCACGGGGAATATGAATAGAAACTATCGGCCTTTGCTCAGATTTGAACCTACGACAGCCTGCATTCTGTGCAGATGTCTCTGCTACTGGAATAACAAGGAGACTCTAAACAATTGAGCAATTAGTGTCCTTTAAATGCACTTCAATGGTGTGTATGTATATGTGTGTGTAAGTAACACACACATGGATGTTATACAGACAGACAGACACATGTACACACACAAATGTAGTACAAAGCCCTTGTGTAATGTTGCTCTAAATCATGGATCATTGGCTCTTGCTGGGGTTTAAGCCCAGGACCTCCTGCATTTTATTCATCCTCTGGACTAAGTAGCTCTTTCTTGGCTCCTTTCTAAAGCCCTGGTTTATTAACTCAGATGCAATGTAGAGGTGGCAGTGTCATGGCAAATACAGCAGCTATCAAATTACTAAAATCCATTGGCAAATTATCCAAATATTGTGAAATAAAATTATTACAAGTGCATGTACATTCACATAGCTTGTTTCAGACAAGCTGTTTGTAAACATTGCAGTGTTAAATCCAGTGCATATTTTGAAAGCAAATTACATGTGAGAAAAAGCACATACCTACGCGATCTAAGTTCAGGCCTGTCCAAATACCATTCAGTTGAATGACAAGCTGCAGTTCTAGGCTGACTGGGAAATGAGCAATGCTAATGGAATGTAACCTTTCTCAAAATTATCAGAAGCCACAAGGATTAAAACTGTAAAGTTTGCTTGATTGCAGTATGTGTAATTTTAACGCAATGCAGAGACAGAACATGCTAAAACAAATGTACCAAAGGAAGCTCAGCTTAGAATCCAAGAAGTAAACCATATTTTGTTTACCGTTCTAATGTGCAAACACTAAAGCTCATTATGGACTCTCAAACTGGGGTTTGATGCCCTCTATAGTTAGCAGACACGCCCTCTATTATAGCAATAACCCACGCCTGGGTGTGGGTAATGCTAAATTTACCCACGGTTGGCGTGGTTTGGTCCCGAGGGACCAAACAAAGCCAACCGTGGGTAAATTTAGCATTACCCACACCCAGAAGTGGGTTATTGCTATTATACCATGACCTTATTTAAGAAAAGAAACTATTACTTTTCTTAAATAATGGCATAGTATAATGCCTGTTTACTGCCCTTCCGCAGATGTCTGGCATCCATGGCAGTTCTGATGTACTGCGCGCCTGCGCAGTACATCAGAGCTGTGGGCAAAAGCAACGGAGAAAGCAAGATCTCTGTTGCTTTTTTTTTTAGCTAGAAGTAGCTGAGAGGCATTAGAAACATGAACCACAAAGCATTACAGAGAATGACAAAGTGTATATCATGGGATCACCAATTACCAACAGTTCAAAAAATAGATGTGAGAAAATCAGATATAGTACAATAGTAATCCATGAAAAAATACAAAAGTAGCATTGATCATTGAAATTGATACACCCAGTGACTACAGTGTCTCATGTAGGCAGAGAGACAAAGTCATAAAATATCAGGATTTGCAGGCAGAAACAAGAGCAATGTGGAAGAAAATTACCCAGACAGTTCCAACATAGTAGGAGCAATGGGTAAAAAAAAATAAATCTAGATTCCTGTTTAGATATGCTACCAATACATGTTACTTCTTATGAATTGCAGAAGGAGTTAATTCTGGACACATTGCAGGTGCTACAAAGAGCACTTTTTGTTAACATCAAAGAATGAAACAATACAAATTTCACGAACTTTAATTATACCCTGACTTAGGAATGGGGTCCATTCTCATCAAGGTATTAGAAACCCAAAAGATTTGCAGATATTAAACTGGAAGAACTCCTGTACATAGGAAGCTGAACTCAAAGGCCTGTGGTAATACCAAAATAATCTGTACTGTACTATTAATGTCTGCCCTTGTCTCATGACATTGTGCATTACTACACTTCAGACTAATTTAAAGCTCTGTGCAGTTACCAGAAAGATTACTACTGTTAAAAACTGACCATCCTACAATATGAACTGTACAGGCAGGGCTTGTTATTACAGGCATACACCTGGTATTAATACCTGTTTTTTACAAACATTTCCTCTACGCTACAACTAATTAAGTACAGTTGTGTACCTACCATAAATGTAGATGTTTGAGTGTATTCACTGTTGCAGTCATTACACTTGGGTTATCCTGCTGGCAGGCTACCCGCAGTCAGCCTGAATTCCAAAGTCTTGGTCCGGCGTCGGTTGCTGTCACCTCTTCCTTGACGTCAGTGCGCCAGGGGTATAAAAGATTCAGCCAACACCATTTTCTTCAGTTTTTCTTGCCCCAGATGTCAGGTGCCCCCAAAAAGGGTAGGCTATAATAATGCCAATAAGTATGCATGCACTAAAGTAAACATTTCCTTCATCTACAAGCAAATACACCATATAGGTTGTATAGAATAGAGAAGTACAGATAAGTCCCAGCAAAGAAAAGGGGGATGGTGGGTGGGTAACCTGGACTGCAACAGTGAATACACTCGAACATCTACATTTATGGTAGGTACACAACTGTACTATGTTCATCGTGTTCCACTGTTGCAGTCATTACACTTGGGTTGAATCCCAAAGCTGAGGTTGGGTCGCTGGGTCTAAATAGGGTTAAGAGAGGCTATAAGGCCCTGCAGAACTGCAGTGGCAAAGCCTGCTCTGGATTTAGAGTAGAGAGGTAAGTGGTAGTGCCTTGTAAAAGTGTGCACTGAACTCCAAGTTGCAGCCTCTAAAATGTCTTTGGTTGGTACTCCTCTGAGGAAGGCTGCTGACGTGGCTGCTGCTCTGGCTGAATGTGGCCTAATGCCCTTAGGCACTGATTTTCCATGTTGTGAATAGCAGAAACAAATGCACTGGCCTATCCATTTTGAAATAGTCTGCTTTGAGATAGCCTTTCCTTGTGATCCTGCAGCATATGCCACTAAGAGTTGCTCAGTCTTTCTGAAAGCTTCAGTTCTGTCCAAGTAGAAGCGTAGCTGTCTGTGTATGTCCAAAGAATGCAGGAGTCTCTCGCCCTTATTCTGTGGGTTTGGATAAAAAGTAGGCAAATGAATGGCTTGGTTAAGGGCCACGCTGGACACTACCTTAGGCATAAATGTCGGGTTTGTCCTCAGAGAAACCCTGTCTGGATGGAAAATGATAAAAGGTTCCACAGCCATGAGTGCCTGTAACTCTGAGACTCGTCTTGCAGAGGTTACTGCTAGGAGCAGAGCCATTTTCCATGATAAGAACTTTATTTCAGCTGTATTGGCTGGCTCAAAAGGAGGCAATGTGAGTTTTTCCAAGACATAATTGAGGTCCCATGCAGGTACTGGTGCTCTCCTTGGAGGCCTTATGTTTTTTGGCCCCTCTGAGGTACTGCTTTAGTAATGGATGAGAAAAAATAGGTGGTTCCGTATTGTAATGAGCTGAAATAGCAGAGGCATGGATATTAATTGATGAAAAGGATAGGCCTTTGTCCAGCATCTCAGTTAAGTATTGTAAAATATGAGGAATATTTGGTACAAACATGTCAATTCCTTGTGCCTGGTCCCAAGCACAGAATCTCTTCCATTTTTCTGCATAAGATTTTCTGGTACTGGGCCTCATGGCCTCCAAAATAACATCCATCACTGCCAGATTTAGGGTCCTGAGTTGACTGTGCAGGATCTGATTGTTTCGTTGGGTCAGTAAGTGAGGAATTAGAGGTAATGTCCAGGCTGGGCCTTGAGACAAGCTCTTTAGGATTGAGTACCAGTGCTGGTGAGGCCAGTCTGGGGCAATCAGAATCATTGTTGGCTTCTCTTGTCTGACCTTTAGGAGTACCTTGGGTAGGAGAGACAGAGGAGGAAAGGCATATACTGTTAGGGTTTTCCAGCTGAATGATAAAGCATCCACTTTCCATGCTTGCTTGTGATAAGTCCTTGTGCAGAATCTCTGTAGTTGGCAGTTGTGAGGGGAGGCAAATAGATCTATGTCTGGGCATCCCCATTTCTTTGTTATCATGCTGAAGACTTGTGGATCCAGTTTCCACTCATGGGGATCCGTGAGGTTTCTGCTTAGTTTGTCTGCCAGAGTATTTATCCTTCCTGGCAGGAATTGTGCTTGCAGGTGTACTTGGTAAGTCAATGCTGTGTCCCACAAAGTCATGGCTAATCTGCAGAGGGGATAGGAATGTGTGCCTCCCTGCTTGTTTATGTTCTACATGACTGTAGTATTGTCCATCTTTATCAGCAGTTGTCCTGGATGAAGCAGATCCTTGAAGGCTGTCAGGGCATTTTGAACAGCTAGCATCTCTTTTTGATTGATATGAAGATGCATTTGGCTTGTGGACATTGTACCCTGAATACATTTTCCTGCCATGTGTGCATTCCAGGCATGGTCTGATGTATCTGTTGTTAATGTCTGTCTGGCTGTGGGTAAAGTGAGCGGCTGTCCCTTGTTGTGGTGACAGGCCTGTGCCCACCATCAAAACTCCTGTTGCAGGCAGGGAATGAGGGTAATTAATGTTTCCAGGCTGTGGCAATGTTTAGTCCAAATACTTTTTAGATACCATTGTAGTTTCCTCACATGCAGTCTTGCATATGGAATTAGCAGAATGCAGGATGCCATGAAACCCAAAGCCTGCAGAATTTTTCTTGCAGATAACTGGGTCTTTGTTGCCAACATATTGAAGTAAGAAGTCAGTTGCCTTTGTTTGTCTGGCATGAGATAAGCCATCTGGGCAGTTGTATTTAAGCTTGCACCCAGGAATATTATCTCTTGAGAGGGTACTAGTTGTGATTTATTTTCGTTTACTGTGTACCCTAGACAAATTAGTAATATTTTTACAAATGCCAGATGCTTTAGTAGAATGTCCTTGTCCACTGCTTGAATAAGGCAGTTGTCCAAGTAAAGATATATTTGAATTCCTCTTTGTCTACAAAATGCAATTACTGGTGCCAGGAATTTTGTGAAGACCCTGGGCCCAGTAGATAAGCCAAAGGGCAGTGCAGAGAATTCGTAGTGCATTGAGCCAGCTATGAATTTGAGGTATCTTCTGCAAGATTGTCTGATTGGGACATGCAGGTATGCCTCCTTTAGGTCCAATGTTACAAGCCAAGCCTCCTTGCCCAGCATGGGCAGAAGTTGTTGCAGAGTCAACATTCTGAATTTTGGAATGTCCAGAAATGTGTTTAGAATAGACAGGTCGAGTATTGGTCTCCAGGCTTTGTCCTTTCTGGGTACCAAGAAAAGTCTTGAGTAAAATCCTTGTCCCTGCTCTTGCTGCGGCACTCGCTGAATGGCCCTCATGTCCATCTGAGATGAAACTTGTTTTTGTGCCTCTGCCCATTGATTGTGTGGCAGGTCTGGCATACCTTTTGACCTTGGCAGGGTGTGAAAATGGAACCTGTAGCCCTGTGACACTATATTCAAGACCCATTTGTCCTGGGTGATCATGTGCCAATTTTGTGAAAAAAGTGCTAGCTTTTCTCCTAAGGGGGCTGCCAAAAGATAGGTGTTTGGTGTTGGCAGAGGAAAGTCATTGGGACTGTTTCCTATATGGCTGAGATATGTCTTCTCTGTTTTTGGAGGTAGAAGCACCCCATTGTTTAGGCCTGTATGAGCCTTGGGGCTGGGATTTGCCTCTGGGGCATCTGTATCTGCCTCTTTGTGACCTGTCTGACACTGGAAAGGACCAATTCTTTGAAGGCTAGTTCCTGCTAAATCTGGGTGGCTGTACCTGTAAGAAATCCTTAACTGTCTGTATAGATTTCGCTTTATCCTCCATTTTCTTCAACACCTCTTCTGCTTTAACACCAAACAAAGTATCATGCTGAAGTGGAGCATCTAATAATTTTGCTTTAACATGATCAGGCAGATTCTGTTCCTTTAACCAAGCATGCCTCCTAATGACAGTACCCGTAACAGCGGCCCTGCAGGAGGCCTCCAGAGAGTCAAAACCACATTGCAAAGTATGTTTTCCCACTTGTTCAGCTGCATGCAATAAATCCTGCATTTCTTTGTTTTCTACACATTCAGAATTTGTCAACATTTTCTGTTTAAGCAGTGGCATTAAGTATTGCTGATATTTAAGTATATGAAACAGACAATCTAAAGCTCTTACAGCCAAGGTAGCAGAAGTATAAATCTTTTTCCCCCATCTGTCCAGTGCCCTTGAATCCCTGTCTGAGGGGATAGTGTTTTTTGCAGTGGAAGCCTTGACCCCTTTGGGACCCTGAGATATAGTTTCTGGGTCAGCAGCAGGGTTTTTATCAAGAAATTTATGGGAATCTGGAACCCTGTAGTATCTGTCTGGCTTAACAGGTGCTGGAGGTAAAGAGTCTGGAGACAGTCCGGACTCTGAGAATGCATCATCTACAATGTCTAAAACAGGAGGAATAGCAAGAGGCCGGTGCTGAGGAAGTAAAAGGAAGTCTCTAAGCCTTTTCTTAGATTCTGAGTAGTCTTGGCTCTCCCAGTGGAAGTGCTCCCTCATGGTATGCAGGGTTTCCCCAAAAGAATAATCCTCAGGAGGAGAGGCTGAAGGGATAGATTCTTCAGCATCAGAATCTTCATAAGGAGGAAGAGAGTATTCATGTTCAGAAGAGGAATCAGAGGAAATGGAAACCTGATCTGAAGATTCATATTCTGTCTCTTGCCTAAGCCTTTTATCAGGAGGGGGATGGGAACCCCTGATCAAAGTAATTAGGTCTTCGGCCATTTTGAGCATCTGTTTTTTAGGCATGGAGGCCTGTGCATGGGATTGCTGTACTTGTTTCTTTGTCCTTAGTGGAGCTTTAGTCTTTGCCTTTGAAGCTGAAGTCGGTTTTACATATAACTGTGTAGGCCTGAAAACACCCTCAGAAGCCGATGCCTGCTCAGCGGCTCAAGACCCATCTGAAGGGATATTTTCCAAGTGTCCAATACCTTGAGTTTCCTGCGGCCTAGTCGGCTCCACTTGGGAGTCGGAAGCGGCCTGCGGCTCTGAAGTAGCAGGCATCAGGGGCTGTGAAAGTGCCTCACTGAGAACCGGAGACTGGCTTAGAAGAAGCCTCATTGTCAGTTTTGGACCTCGGATGCCTGTCCTTTTCCTTTTCCTTGCGTTTCTTTTGAATTGCGGTAGTCGGATGGCTATCCGACGACATTGTGTAATTAAATCTTCAGCCAAAGTAGTGAAATGCAAAATCGTGCCGACACTTAATAGTGCGTTGATTAAATCTAGCACAAAACCTACAATTAGCGACATCGTGATCAGGGCCTAGGCAAGAAATACAATAAGAATGGAAGTCCTTATGAGGTATTTGCTTCCCACAAGATATACAATTAACTTTTTCTGACATCTGTCTGGCGCAAGAAAAAAGTTTCCCCAACGGGGTACTTAGCTTTAAATGAAGACTTCGGATCTGAAATTCGAACACGAAAATCTCAGGAGTCGGCTAACCAGCACTTGCGAACTGCTTTTGCTTCTGGCACCGCGTGGCAAGAAAGAGTGAAGAAAATGGCGTCGGCTGCATCTTTTATACCCCTGGCGCACTGACGTCAGGGAAGAGGCGACAGCAACTGATGCCGGACCAAGACTATGGAATTCAGGCCGACTGCGGGTAACCTGCCAGCAGGATAATCCAAGTGTAATGACTGCAACAGTGAAACAAGATGAACATCCACCAGTAAGGTGACAGGATCTATACTCATTGAAAAACAAAACACAATCCAAAGCCCAGGTGTTCCAGGTGACTAGCCCCGAAATGCATTTAGATATAAGTAATGTATAAAGTGAATATTTTAAAGCTACTTTAGGTTTCACATGCATGCAACTCACTAATTCACAAGCAAAGCACAAACCAACTTTGCAATGTCCCAAGGAAAGTAGTGCCATTGAAAAAAAAGACTTGCACAATATGTTTTTTGCAAAAGTATATGAGTTCATTTTAAACAGTCTGAACACATCTTCCCAAAGATTCATGTAAACAATATCTAGAAATAAGTGCATAAAGGACTCAACAAATAAAAGCTAGATTGATACGTAATAAAAACTGATTGACCTCATTAACTTCAACTTTTCAAAACATGCCAATAATGAAACTATTTTGCTTTTAAAGTAATGTGGTCCGCAGTGCTGCCTCATGGCCAAACTGATTTAAGTATACCTTGACTGCAAAAACAGAATGCACAGTAATTCACAAAGCATATGTCTTCATTAGTAATGAACATATGGGCTTGTGAGACAGTGAATCAAACTGAAACCAAGCAAGGCCTGAAACTAAAGTTTTTTATCCCATGTGCATATCCGTGAATGTTTATATTGCTGTTTTCAGGACAGAAAAATAAATAGGAGAAAAGATTCATTGATTTAAATACCTATATAGTTTTGAAAGGTTCAACATTATCCTTCAGTATGTTACCCATATCAATTCACTGATAAAATATCTTGTAGCAAAATATGCTGCAATACCTTCCCTCTCCTTTATGGAGTGCTAATTGTAGTACACTACTCTTACAAAAACATCCAAAAGCTAGAAAGCACATAGATTCACATGGATGTCTTCTAGAAGTGACCACTTTTGCTTCATCCTGCAAAAATCAGGCATCCTCGTAGTACACCTTAGAGCAAAACTCCAGGAAGCCACCATAACATACAAGTTACCTTGCTAAAACTACTGCATAGTATAGGAGATTCAGTTGCAAAGTAATCACAGAATACAACTCTCCTACAACAACATTAGCCAGATTATTCATAGTCCTAAAACATCACTTAACACTTCAAATGCCTTTTCAAGTACTGTCCCACAATGATTAAACTGTATCAGCAAGCATTACAAACCAAATAAAAAACTTTCATCAAATCCAAAGCAACATTAAAACCTTACCAGCAAAATGTACCTGCTACCTCTATTAAATGCATTCTCCATTTCTACCAACTAACAAATCATATACTATATACCAAGCATGTACATTTCTTTACAGAATAAAACAATTTATACATACATGCCCAACATTCTGCATTAATTACAATGCCAACTAAATATCACTTTGATCACATACGGGGCACTCAGATTATTTGATGCCAAGACACAAGAAATTAATTAATAATCCTACACATTACTACTACTTTAAATCCATGCTACTTTACTGTTCTGAACTACGTACACTATCACTTTTAATATTAGTACAATATAAATCTGTAATCCTGCATCACCAAAATGTTTTCAGCATAATATAATTTCTTGGAGTTCTGTTGTTCCAATATATCATGTTATAGCTGAATTTCTACTTCTGACTTTACTTACTGTCACTTAATTTCTGACAGAGAATATTTATGAAATGATTTATATTCCAACTGTACTTTGTTGAAATGGTGACAATCTCCAGAATTTTTGTTTACTAAAGAAACTTTGCCTAACGTGAATAGCATGTTCATGGCTGACAAAGGATCCAAAAAGTCAAGTGCACCAATTTACAAATAGATGCACACACATTACTCTGCTATACATCAGTTTATGACACTCTGTTTGGAGGAGTTTTTTGCAGACCCTGACAGACACTTTCAAGTAATTCAAGAGATTCAGTTTAAGAAGGTACCATGTTTAAAGAATGAATATATAAAAACAATGCATGATTTGAATACAGAGGGGAAAACAGCAAAAGTTCTACATGTGTCAAAAGACTAATTTAAGATCGCATTGCAGTGGACATGTATGCTCCCATATCCCAAGGATGTGCTGCAGAGAAGTGGTGTCCCTCCACACTACCTGTAGGTGTTTGTGTCAGGTAGGTGTGTGTGTGTGTGTGTGTGTGTGTGTGTGTGTGTGTGTGTGTGTGTGTGTGTGTGTGTGTGTGTGTTTGAGAGAGTGTGTGTTGCGCACTCACGCTCTCACTCACATATCCAGCAATGGACTGGTGCCTCATTTTGGATCAGTTTAAGTCTTTGTGTCTCCAGTTCCCCCTTGATCCAGAACTGAATTAAGCAGATTACCAGACATTGAATGAATTAATGAATGAACAAATGAATGAACAGATAGGTATAATGGAATATTAGGCATATTGTTGGAGAACATGAAATACTAGTTGCCTATGATCAAAAGCTTATCCAACATAAACAAAAATAAGTGAACAGGACTGGCCAAATAATGCTCAGTCAGCCAAAGACTACAGTTCTACCTCACGTCTGACACTGAAATGTGTATTTATCATTAAACACAACATTAATATTTAGTTCAGCCAAAACCAATAATGCAAAAGTTCTGTGGCTATAAGGAGTAGAGCTCTAACTGTAATCCCAGAGACCCAAGTTTTAGCAGTGGCCTTGATAACATAGAAGCAGCTAAGGGGACAGAAGTAGGCAGCCAAGTCTGGCTTACTCATTCTTGGGACAAGGCACAAGCTTGATCCACTGTGGTTCTGGTACCTCATGATGGTAGCACAACTACAGGAGAGGACTGAATGACAGTGGGTGATTTGGTCTCCTAAATAATGCACTCTCTGTAGCCGGGGAATGATGTGTCTAATTGGAATCATATACATATATAACCATGGCCCAACACTGCATTCCAGGCTGTAGGAGTGTACCTGTTAGCTCCTGTGGGGAATGATGTGAGAGTACACAAAGAAATATCTTAATCCCCTGTGGATGATGGTCCTGATACTCAGTTCTTGGACTCTCTCCTTTGGTGCTCCTGCATTCTGGAAAAGGGGGGGGGGGGTTAAATGGAATAACAGCTTGACAGTTGCTACAATTTATATCCTACCTTATTAAAAAAAAATTTCTTTTTTTGTCCTATTAAGCTGTAGCAAACTGACTGCTACAATGTAGTAAGCAGTTGCGATATTTTAGACCACACATGGAGCAACACAGCACTCAAGTTTGACCTCAAATGATATACTGGCGTTTAAAAGTCACCGGCGCATAAAAGAGAGATCTGGAACGGCTGACCATGCACCCCTCCAACACTCTGCATCAGGGGCAATTACCCCTCTTGCCCCACACTAGCAATGCTACTAGCAATGCTACTGGAAGAACAATCACCTGACAGTACAGGGACTTTCTTTCAGACCCACAGACAGGACCATTTGAGTTTTCTAGGGTCCAGCAGGAACAGAAGATGAAAACTCAAACTTTGCAAACACCTACTGTACCAAATTAAGAAACACACACTTGGCAATGAAGGCCGCAGAGTACAACTCAATGGCAACTCCAACACCAGACTACATACATCCACAAAAAAGGGGGATGCTGGGTCAGTACTGCCAGTAAGGCAGTGTGTTCTATGAACATCTACTGTTGCAGCGAAGAAGGACTTATGCAACTGTACTACGCTCACCAATCACACTGCCTTACTGGCATACGGGTAGATTCCCAAAGCCTACCCAATCTGGGAGGAGGAAGGATAAGGGTCCAGGATCCCATGGAGAATGGTCCTAGAGAAGCCTTCTCTGGTTTTAAAAAAAGCATCCAACTTCTGCTGGTCATAAAGTTATGGAGAGACTACCAAGTAGCTGCCATTAGGACACTTCTAGAGTTCACTCATTTCCGATACACCACTGAAGGGGTAAAGGTCCTGGTGGAATGCACCTTTACCTTGCCATGGTGGGTGTAACAAAAACAATACTAGAGAACAACCAATAAATAATGGTTTGCTTAGAAACAGGTTAACTTTCTTTGTCCCTGTGTATGAAACAAAAAGCCTTTAAGCCTTCCTGAAAGGTTTCATTCTGTCAAGGTCATACCTGAACTGCAGATGCACATTCAACATATGAAGCATCTTCTATCTCTTATTCTTAGGTTCTAGGAAGAATGCAGGGAGGTTAACAGATTGACTGATAGTGAATTCTGAGACCATTTTCAGCATGAAAGAGGGTTAGTGCATAACACAACCCTATCTCTTTGGAAAATCAGATACAGATGTCCCACTATGATAGTCTGCAGCTCAAGAGACTCTCCTTGCAGATGTCAAAGCAATAAGCAAAACAGTTTTCCATGTTAAAAGCTTCAAATCAGCATGGCTATCTCAAAAGGTGGCAAGGTCAATTTTTCTATAACAAAGTTGAGATCCCATGAAGGAGGAACTTATTTGTGAGGGGGCCTCATATGCAAAACTCCTTTCATGAACTGTTTTACCAAAATGAAAGAAAGAGGGGGATTCCAGTGGCAGACAAGCAGAGATGCCCACTAAATACACCTTAACAAATGCAAACAATAAGCCATCCTGAAGTAGCTCATACAAATATATCAAGACCAGTGGGATGTAAAACTCAAGTGACTCTCTGTTCTCATTTATGCACCACTTAGAAAACCACACCTGTTACACATCCTCATGAAGCAAGAACCTAAACAGAATCAAGATTGAATCATCCATGCTGTCAGTTGAAGCTGCTCCAAATTGGGGTGCACCACCTGCCAGAGACTGTGTGAGCAAATCCGGAATGTGAGGAAGTCTACAGTAATTGACAGTGGTCAATATACCATTAGAAGGGAGAAGCAACATTGCCTGGGCCAATAAGAGGTCACCACAATAATTGTCATTTCTTTATGAGCCTTCAAAATTACCTTGTGAATCAATAGAAATACATACAGAAACATTCCCAGCCAAGTGAACTAGAATGCATCTGCCATCGAAGCATGGCTGCAAGGATTTATGGAACAATATTTCTCCAACTGATGGTTTTGAAAGGAGGCAAACTGATCCTTTTGAGGCATTTCCCACATCTGGACTAGGCACTGGAACACCATTGTCTTGGGCTGCAACTCATGCGGGTCTGTCCAAAATTTGCTTAGTCTGTCTGCTATGTCATTTTACTCTGACAGGATGTACAATGCCTGAAGACTCAGAGAATACTGCAGAGTTAGTTCCCAGACCATCACTGCCAACTGGCACAGAGGGTATAACCTTGTACTCCCTTGTTTGTTGAGATACTACATTACTGTGGTGTTGTCCATAACCACAGGAGAGGACCTAAAGTTCAGAGGCTGTGAAGGGCTTTCAAGGTGTGGATCACCGTCAATATTTCCTTGATATTCATGTGCTTCCATAAATCCCTGGGCCCCCAAGTGGCCTGCACTTGCACTCCCATTGACAAAGCTCCCTTAGCGATGTTGGACAAATCTATCTAGACAGATGGTGCCAGAATAGAAGGAAAGTCTTGGATTGATACTCAACTGAGCTCTCCACCACTGTGACTCTCATCTGATGAAGGGCAGCACTTTCAACAGTGATTCGAAGGAATGTAAATTTCCAGACATACCACTGAATTTTTCTCATGTGGAGACAGGCCAGTGGTGTCATGCGAATCACGGATGCCATCAGTCTTAGAATTTTTAGGAATTCTTTTGCCGAGGAGACATTCCTCCTGGAGAACTCCTGAAACACAGTCTAGTAAGACAGGACCTTGTCTTTGGGGAGAAAGGACATTCTTTTGCCGGTGTCAATTAAGCACCCCAGGAAGACAAGCCTTTGCAAGGGTGTCAGACATTACTTCTGAAGATTCATCTTCAAGCCTAGCTGGGAGATTAAGGTCAAGACTTTTTCTAGCATTCCCAAACCCATGGATACAGACTCTGCACAGATCAGAAAGTGGTCCAAGTAAAGAAAAATGTGAATGTGTCCCACTACCAGAACCAGGCATTTGTTAAACATTCAAGGTGCAGTGGATAGCCCAAAGGGCAATACAGAGAACTGCTACTGCAAGCCAGAGACAATAAATCTCAGATATCTACTGAAATGATAAGCAATCGGAATATGGATATATGCATCCTTTAAGTCCATTGTCACCATGAAACAGTGGTCTGACAAAAGAGGAAGCACTGTCTGCAGAGTGAGTATCTTGAACTTGGAGATCTTGACAAAGGAATTCAGAAAGGACAGGTCCAACACCAGTCTCCATAACATCTCTTTTTTAGAAGCCAAGAAGATTCTGGAGTAAAACTTTTCATTCTCTCTGAAGGAGGAGGCTGGTTCTATGACCCCTCCCCCAAGTCCAGCATGTGCCAAAGTATAGGAGGGAGTAACAAAGTCTGGTTCAGTGGTTCAGGGGAAACTCTCTTGAATGGAGGAAGATGCTCCTTCCACTGACACCTGTAAGCTCTGCCAATGGTATTAAGCACCCATATGTCGTAAACTACTGATGGCCAGACTGCCATATTGAAAGATAACTTTCAACATGGGGCAACCAGTGGGGGACTTGAGAAAAACAGGTGCTGTGCCTTGGCATAGTCTTAGGTTGGAAGGATGTTATCATTTTTGGGAAAAAAAACACCCCTTTTGTTACTTGTGAAGCAGTTGTTGTCCTTCCACTTCCTTTTGGAGCCCTGGATTTTGTTCAGCTGGGACTTCTATTTATTGCGCTACCAACATTATCCATCTTAATGGAAGTGAAACATGTGAATATGGAACTTTTTCAACACTGCTTGCATCAATTTACCTTTGCCATCCCAGTGTTTAAGTGTCTGATAAGCTGCTGTGCCAAACACACAATCTGAATCATGTGGAGAATTCATTATATCATTTAACTCATCATATAATTTTTGACTGTACAACCAAGCATACCTCCTCATCACCACCAATATCACTGCATTTCTAGAAACAGTATTGGCCCTTTCCAAGGGACTCCTGAAAGCATCTTTAGACCTTTGAGAAACATGGGAAACAATATCATTGACACATACTTTTTGCTTTTAATCAAAAGCATAGGCCTTACTGTGCTAGCCAAAGCAAAAACAAAAGCATATACAACATTTCTAATCAGAAAAACAACAGTCAAAGCAGCAGAATGCACTATTCAAGCACTGACAGAAAAGCAGAGGGAGGAAAAAAAACATAGGAGTTTCTTATCTGAGCTCAGCAGCTGAAAATATCCAGAGAAACAGACAGTCTTTTAAGAGATCCTTCTCTTACTATAGCACTATAACACTGAAAGGGTCCTGTCTGTGAATATATAAGGCAGTCCCTGTACTGCCAAGTGATTGGTCCATCACAACTGCAAACAAGCAATGGGAGGTGCTCTGAGCTTTGGTACACTGTCAGAGACAGGATAGCAGGGTTCTACTACCCAAATACTAATAAGGCAGTGTGTGTGTGTTGGACACCTTTTTTAAATGGTAACAAAATAATTATGTGAAACTCTTATAAATATTTATAAAAAATTATGTACAATACTCAAAATAGATGGAAGAAGGGCAACTTTATTTTCCTGAAACTCTCCTCAAACACACACTGAGAAAGTGAATAATGGATTCAAAACTGCACTAGTTTATTCAAGGAGGGTCTCTGTAGCAGTAAATTATAATATATGGATAGATTCCCAGGCAATGTAAGATATCTGTTATATGCAGACAGTTATAGAATCCTCTGTCACACAGCCAAGTCAAAATCTGACCAACTCTTGAAACAGGATTCAAAGTTGTAATGCTTTATGAAAGAATATATAGCACTCCATGTGGCATCATCTAAAATATCTTGTGAACAAAACAAAAATTATGAAATATTCTGCTGTACACCTGAAGCTCCAGTGGGATATGCTCCTATACTCCCATCAAAGCGAGGACAATAGTCAATATGGTAGCTTCTAAAATATCTTAAGAAACAACATTTTTATAGTACAATTAAGATGTGGACAGTAGTCCATATGGTTACTTCTAACATAACATGAGTAGTAATATTCTGAACTATGACATGCTGATATAGCTACTGCCCTAGTGAAGTAATGTCTTATAATGCACTGCTGGGGGCTACTGTACACACACATCCTAAATAAAGGGGATATGATGGGTCAGTTGCTTACAAAGCATATCAACTTATTTAAAGGCAAACCTTTTCCCTTTCTTGATTGAGACAAAAAGCTGATTAGCTTTTACTTTTATCAGTTTCCCCTAGTGTGATTCATAAGGCATATGCAGGAGATACTCCCCATCATTCTGATAACCATACAGATGATACATTAATTGTCACTAGTGGTACAACTTTTGACATGAAATATGCGTTTGTCTCAAATGATACAATTTCACTATGTAATACCAACATAAAACAGATTTAAACATGACAGTTTAACTCTGAAATTCTTCTATCCATTGTAATAGCACCAAGAAGAATACATTTCCATGAACAGTGTTTTAAATCCCATGTATCTGATAGTTCAAGGGGAAGTAAAGTGAACTTCTCCAAAATAAAATTCAACCTCAAAATGAAGAGATGTGGCCTCCTGGTAGATTTAAGAGGAGATTCTTCTCAACTGCTTAACTATGGGTTATAGGTTATCTCAGTGAGTAGCATGACACTGCATTCATATCTCTCAAGTGTCCCTCATTATTAAGAACATTCATCATTTTGAGTTTTAAAAGGGCCATGTTCCTTGCAGTTCCACATTGAAAGGGCTTGTCACAAATTAAGTGTCGAGATTTTTTTAAGTGGGCAAAGGCCAGAACACTGGGAGTTAAGATGACTCACATATAATTTGTTTTTACAATTATTTTGTTAGCACCTCAAGTAACTGGTTTAGTACTAATAAAATAATGAATTACTCAACAGATTCACATTAAGATGAACAGAAATTAGAAATCTGAAATGAGATGTCATGCTATTCATTACCGTGGCATCCCTCACACACTCATATTCACAGATGACTCTTAGCCAATACATGCTCTCTGCACTTCTGAGATTGGTTGCTTACAGCAGCCTACCTGTCCTAACATAGTTTGATAGTGATTGGACTAGAAATGCAAATGGCAACATATGCTCTTATCTACAAGGATGGCTGTCTCTTATTTATTTATTTATTTGAAGTTTGGTTGCCAGGATGGTCCATTGGGCAGAATGAGCCCGTTTTCAATGGAGTCCTGGGGAGAAAAACTCCATGAATACAATATATAAAACATAGTGAAAGTACAATGTATAAAAACATAGTAAAAATGCAAGAAGAGTACATTTAAGTAGAAGTAAATCTTAACACAATTAGAAGGTAAAGTGTAACAGTATGTAACAATTTACATAAGAAAAAGTTTCATTTTTTTTTTTTTTTAGTCACTCAAGATAGATATAAAGTAAAAGACAATGGTGTGACGGCATGTACACAGGATTAACTGTGAGAGGATATTTACAGTATGTAAGTTCCTGTAGAGGAGATCTGATTATTGGTTGAGGGATAGGATAGTAGGTGGGAATGTTAAGCAGGATGGGAACATCAGCATTCCCATAGAGATTGTAAGTGAGAGTGGAGGAGAGTTTTAAAGGAGGGGAGACTGTGGGTGCTGCGAATGTTAGGTGGGACGGAGTTCCAGAGACAGGCTAGGGAAAAAGAGAGTAGGAGTTTGCCTGCTGGACGGGCGGGTCTGTGGAGCTCAATCAGGTTCTGATTGTTGGTTCTTAGGGATCTGCTGGGTATGTGCATGGTGAAGGATGAGGCAAGAGAAGGGCAGAGGGAGGGCTTGAATATGAGCTTGTGGGCATGAGTTAGCCGAGTGTAGATGAGGTAGTTAGGAAGTTCTAGCCAATTTAATTTGTGGAGTGCAATGCAGTGATGTGAGGAGGATCTGTGACCAGTGATGAATCTGGCGATTTTATTATAGCAGGAGGAGAGTTTTGTTTTGGTAGAGGATTGTAGATTGATAAGGAGTGGGGCACCATAAAGGAGGGAAGGGATGAGATATGTGGTAGCAAGGAGGAATCTAGTGGATGGGGAGAGGAAGCGAATATGGCGATAGAACATACCAAGTTTCTGGTGAGTTTTTTTATGTTACTTTGTATATGGGTGTCAAATTTAAGCTGATTATCAATAAGAACACCTAATAGTTTAGCACTGGGAACAATTTCAAGGGTAGTATTGTTGTGACTTACTATGGAGAATGAATTTAAGTTGATAGTTAAGGTTTTGGATGGGGTGAATATCATGAGTTTAGTTTTTGATGGATTAAGAGCTAGATGATTATCAAGCATCCATTGTTCTGTGGTTGAGAAGGCATCTTGTGTTAGTTGTATCAGGGTGGGAATGGAGTTTGCAGCACAGATAATTGTTGAATCATCTGCATATTGGATGATTTTAGCATTAGGGATAGCATGGTGGAAGTCATTGATGAAAATGTTAAGGGACCTAATATAGAACCTTGAGGTACGCCAATGGTAGTGTTAAGAAATGAGGAAGTGGATTTCTTCCATTTGACAGCTTGTTGCCTGTTGGAAAGGTAGCTAGTAAACCAGTTAATAGAGTCAGGTGAGAGTTGAAGATTAGAGAGTTTAGTCAGAAGGAGAGAGTGGGAGATAGTGAAAAAGCCTTCGAAAGATCCAAGAGGAGTGTGGAAACAATACAGCTAGAGTCACGTGCTTTATTTATGGTTTCAAGGAAGGAGAGTAGAGCAGTAGTAGTGCTGTGACCAGGTCTGAATCCATGCTGTGTGGGAGTAAGTAGGTGATTGTTGATGAGGTGGGGTAGAAATTGTATATGAATACATTTCTCAAGTAGTTTAGAGATGGGGGATAGGATGGCAATAGGTCTAAAGTTGGAGATGTTATTATTGTTTCCACCTTTGTGGAGGGGAATAATATATGCTTTCTTCCAGAGTTGGGGTACATAGCCTTCTTGAATAGACCGGTTAATAAGAATACAGATGGGGAAGGCAATGGCATCAGCAGTTGTTTTTAGGAAAAAGGAAGGGATATTATCAGGGGCATTAGAGCATGGTTTTAATTTTAGAAGGAGTTTTTTAATAGTAGACACAGGGATGGGTTTGAGAGAGAAGAGAGCTAGCTGGGAGGTGGAAGTACCTGAGGAAGGGGGGGTTGTGGGAAGTGTAGTTGGATGAGTAGAATTATTAGTGAAAGATGAAGTTAATTTGGTTATGGAGTTGATGAAGAAGCAGTTAAACTGGGAGGCTAGGTCGGTTTCAGAAGCACTTTGTTCTGGTTGAGGGTTTTCCATATTCCCAGGGTTAAAGAGGGTGGAGATGGTGTCCCAGAATTTTTTTGGGTTAGTTTTGTGATCATTTTGGAGGGTGATGTAGTAGGATTTACGGTCAGAAATAATGAGTTTTTTTAACTCTGTTGCAGAGTTTTTTGTATTCATTTAGGGTGTCTGGGGTTTTCCTTTTATAATGGGTCTTTAAAGCTTTATCACGGAGGCGCATGACAGCTAAGGTATTTTTAGTTAGCCATGGAATGGTTTTGCTCTTAATTCTCTTAGTTCGCAAAGGGGCCATGCTGTCTAGTAGGTTTAGAAATGTATTAAAATAATTAACAGCTTCGTCTAAGGGAAGAGTTTTTAGAGGATTCCAGTTGAATTTTTTTAAGTAGGTCCGAGAAGGAGTTGGGGTTGAAGTTTTATAAGGAACGCAAAGAGATGGTGGTTTGTGGTAGTTGAAGTGAGGGAGAGTGACGATGAGCGAAAGTAGGAAAGTGGTCGCTGAAGGAGTCAGGGAGGGTGCCACTGCGGGTAATAAGATGACGGTGTGATACTAGAATCCAGTCAATAGTGCTCCCAGAGGAATGGTCTTTTGAAGGTCTGGTTATGGAGTTGATGAGCTGTTGGAAGTTATAGAAGTTTATATTTAGGGATTTTGTGGGGGATTGGACAGAGAACCAGTTAATGTTAACGTCACCTAGGATATAAGTTTCATTTGTTATACTGGAGGAGAGCCAAGAGAGTATGTCTTCGAGAATAGGTATGTTGTCACCAGGAGGGATATAGAGGGAGGCTATGCATATGGTTTTATTCTTGTTTAGGTGAAGTAAGGCTAGAAGTAATTCGGCATTGGCAAATTGGGGAATAGGCTTAGAATATGATGTAACTGAAAGGGAAGAGGAATAGAATAGAGCAACTCCACCTCCTTTTTTGTGAGTTCTATCTTTCCTGATAATATTATAGTTGGGGGGAGTAATTTCAGGATCTTTTATGGAGGGTTTAGCCTCTTGCAGGTACCCTTATTGTAGTTAATACTGACAGGACACTAGATATATCTGTGAGAAGTAGTAACAGTGCCCATTGACCCCTGCAGTGAACCATTCACTTTTTCCCTTTTTTTCTGTTTCTGTTTTAATTTACTGCAACGTTGGGACTTGGGGCTCTGAATAAGATCAGCAAGGTGAAACTTAACTCTGGGCATTAATTACCCCACTTTCTTCCAATAAACTACCAGAGGTATACCCAAAAAGTGGCTGTCATCAGTCTGTGTGTAAAAGCAAATGGCAGTTATGTCATCAATGCTAAATGACCACTGACATGGTTTGTTGAGAGGACAAGTGTATATGCACCTGAAAGCAATACATTAAATCACATAAAATAATGGGCAAAATGTACAACTGATACCCCAATGGATAACATACAAGTGCTGCACAGCATACTTTTCAATCTCTTGGCACAAGAAATCTGGACACAGCATGACATAATGTGAGGACAAAGGCTCAAAAATAGGGACTCACATTAAATATCACTCATATACAATTAGAAAGTTGTTAGAGTAACAGAATTTGTGTTAGCATGCAATTTCAGAAGGACATAAAGTCTGAAACTCAACGGCATGTCATTATTTAGTGACTTTAATCCTCAGATCATACTACTGATTTGTCAGAAAATCATAAATTGTATGAGGAACTGGACAAAAATAAGAGGGAAAAAGCTGGAAATTCTGTCAAAATCTGGACAGTTGAAAGTTACGTTGCACAGTAAAATACAAGTCCACTACTTCATGGCAGCATATTACAGTGTAATGATGTATGGACTAAAAAATGGCTGCCATTTTTTTTTTTTTCTTTTCTTTACAGTTGCTAAGCTCAGCTTTACTGGTTAGCAAGTACAGAATAATAAAAAAGGCAATGTGTGCGTGTGTGTGTGTGTGTGTGTGTGTGTGTGCGCGTGTGTGCGTGTGCGCGCACGCGCGTGCGTGCACATGTGCAAGTGTATGTTTGCACAGAAACAAAGTGAGAGAGAGGAGGAGATAGGAAAACAGAATGATGTTACCAACCAAAACAGAGAGCAAAAAAAGCCAATGTAACAGAAATGATTAAAGACTTAAATCTACTAGGCAGAAATTTATCATTGAAATCTATGTTTCCTAATGAGTCAGGAACAAGGACTAATGTTTACAGGCAGCCTAGTAGTTTTATCCCGAATACCCCACCAGGTGTTCAAAAGTTTTTAGATATCTGTGAACTATCTTTCAGGGACATAGGTGAGCATGATTCTAGTGACTATTACTTTAGTAATCTCACTCCTAATGAACAAAGAGCCTTACAAGAGTTAAAGAATTTGCAGTCATTAGTTATTAAACAGGCTGATAAAGGAGGAGGCATTGTTTTATTAGGTAAACAATTGTATCTACAACAAATGTATAAACTTTTACTTAACAATGAAATTTATAAATCAGTCTCTAAAATTATGGTCAATGTATTGATAAAGTGTCATTTCTTATGTTTGATCTTCTTATTACTGGATTGATAGACGAACCATTATTTAAGTATTTTAATGTTCTCAAACCCACTATACCTAGAATTTATGGTTTACCTAAGGTACATAAAGACCTGGTCTCACCACCAATGCGTCCCATAGTGTCAGGGGCTGGGTGGTGCACCGAGCCCTTATCCATCTTTGTTGAAGGTACAATACATGGATTATTAGAGAATTGTCATACCATTCTAAGAGATACTAAAATGTTCCTTGAAAGGCTACATAACAGGATGGACACTATTACCAATGACACTGATTTTGTATTGGTTACAATGGACATTCAGTCATTATTTACCAGTATCCCTAACACTTGGGGTATAGAAATGGTTAGAAATTTCCTGTCAACAAATAGATGTTTTTCAAATAGTAAGATGCAACTTATATGCAGTCTCTTAGAAATTATATTAGAGAATAATCTTGTTATGTTTGAAGAGAAATTTTTCCTGCAACAGGTTGGCGTGGCTATGGGCACCCCTTGTGCAAATAGCTACGCCAACCTTGCGCTAGTCTGCTGGGAAGAAACACATATACTCTCCGGTTTGAATCCTTTCTTACATCAAGTGTTATGGTATGTACATTTCGTGGATGATGTTTTTATTTTATGGAATGGCAATGGTTTAGATTTTACATCCTTTGTTGATTATCTGCATACCACCACTGACTTTTTAAAATTCACATACCGGCTATCTGCAGCTGAGATTGATTTTCTTGATGTACATCTAGCTAAAGCTGAATTTAACTTCTTCAAGAGTAGAATCTTCCATAAACCAACCAGAAAGAACACATACCTACACAAAACTAGTATGCATTCCAGGCACATCCCGAGAAATGTATTAAAAGGGCAAGTTTATAGGACATTAAGATTACATGATGATGATGAGGATGCATTACTAGCATTAAATAATTTAAAATTTGAGTTTATAGCTAGAGGATACCAACTTGATGAAATTGATAAAACTATATCTGATGCATGGCATATGAGATCAACTAAATGTAGACCTTATTTTAACAACAACGAGGTAGTTCCATGTAATAATCCATTAGAGTAGTGTTACAGTTTGCGAGTGACGTCAACCAATATGTTGACGTAATTAAGAAATATTGGCACCTATTACAAGAGGTACCACAGTTGCAGGTTATCACCTGTAAAGATCAACTATTCAGTTTCAAGAACAATATGTCACTCAAGAAACAGTTATGTAACAAGGATGTGCCTAAGAAAGCCATTCCTTCTTCACGTCAGGGCACTTTTCCTTGCAGGTCATGCAGTGCCTGCCCCTATATTTACAGTAAAAATACCTATGTCCACCCCACCAAGCATTTTCAGTTACAGCTTAATACTTATGCTGATTGCAAGAGCACTGATGTTGTCTATTATTGTTTTTGTCAGAAATGTCCGGTGTTTTATGTGGGTAAAACGAACAGATTTCTTAAAGACAAACTTCTAGAACATCTTCGTGATGTCAAAAATAAGAAACCCACTAATGCACTCGCCCAGCATATTATTAATACAGATAATTCACATTCTTTTAAGTTTTTTGTGCTACAGCGCATACACAAAAACATTAGAGGAGGGGATATAGAAAATTTTACTGAAAGCTGTGAACAGAGATGGATCATTAAATTGAATGCAGATAAATATCCAGGCCTTAATGGCTCTCCTTCCTTGGTTCCTTTCTTGAAAGCAAGACGCCTCAAACATGTTTAATTTTAGGCACCTCATACACCCATTATACTTATATTTACATTTACTCATATTTTAGAGACATAGACTACTTTTAGTCATACATACATATTGTAGATAGATTTTATGACTAGATCCAGATGTTAGCCTTTTATTTTTATCTATGTTTTTCATAGCTACAGTATTTATGGAGTTTATATCTATGCACATTACTTAGGTCTTTTACCAATAGTTTTGTATATAGTTTTTGTATGCAGTTTTTATATGCTTTTACATGCAGTATTTTATGTGTGTCTTTTATGTGCAGTTTTCTCTATATGTAGCCTTTTCTACATTTATCAGTTTTATATAGCTTTACTGCCTTAATTGACCTATGACATCAGTGATTGAGTCAATGGTTCCATCTGTATATAAGCAATGGAGTGTTTTATTTTCTTGTCTGATGAAGCAATTCGTTTTGCGAAAGTGCTCACCACTGTTCTTATTTTTTGTGTTATTAAAGACGCTATTGTGTGGTACCTTGGTGTATTTTTGGTTATATATAGCAATGAAAAAATGCCTGGTTAAAAAGGCATGGCAAAGTTCATTATTGCACGGGGAAATTACTGTATTAAGAACCTTAGACTGGTTAGTTTTAAGAAAGAATAAGTAAATGAAAAAGAATATTGAATATTATGTGGCTTCTTTTTCTAGCAAATGCAGGTATACTTAGTAGCAATTCTGCAGCTGGCATTCAGTTTTCCAAATCTGATGGAAAGAAACTGACTGGTTCTCATGTCTCCATGGAGGCAATATGATAAACAGAAACTGGAGACAGTCTGGTGGAAGGGGTTCTGCTGAGGGAAAAGTTAAAAAATAAGAAAGAAAAGAGAATATTGGCTAGGACTAATGTTCTCTGAAAGCAATCAGGAGTTTTCCCAGCTGAAAGGGCTTTAAAGATAAGACAAAGACAAAACCAATTAGACTCGAAGTTTTCTCAGTTTTTTTTTCTGAAATCTAATGGGGATACTAATATAAACAGGTGCTTTTGTTTTTTTTTTTTTTTCTCCCTTCTTCTCTCTTTTTCTTCGTTGAATTTTAAGAAATTAAGCACTGCAATATAAAAAGGGAGAGAAAGGTGAAGTAGGGAAGAGAGGAGAAGTCTGGTTAAGAGACAGTATGGCAAAAGAAAAGTCAGTGTGATTTTTCCCATGCTTGCATAGGGAAATAACTGGGTTAAGACCCTAGATGTTATCCAGTAACAAGTTTATTACAATGCATGTAAATGAAAGAGAATATTGAATATTATAAGGCTTTTTTCTGGTAAACAATGTACCATTAGCAGTTTTGTGCCTGATTTGTATGTCACTAGAAGACAATTTGATAAAGAGAAATGGCTTGGAGAAAGTGTTTACTGAAAGCATTCCAGTGTTTTCTCAGCTGGGAGAGCTATAAAGTTAGACGAAATCAAATACCACTTACTAATAGCACAAGCTGTACCATGTGTATGCATGACTAACATTTCTGTTTGTTAACTCTAGCCTGTCTGTGTGGCTATTAACTTAGAACTTTTCCACTTATTAAGAAGCAAAACATCAATATTTGAAGATGTGCATAGTTCTGTGTGTCATCATTAAGTTAACAGGTTTTAGGGGGGTTTTGGGGGGTGTTGTTTGCTGTTCAGGGCTTTCCAAAACCCAAAAGCTATGTAAGATGTGGCATAGACTCAAATGGATATGACAAGAAACAACTGTATAAAAGACCAACCTCCCAAACAGTATATGCATGTAACATAAAAGTTGGAACTAGAATTTAATAAAAAAGCAGTTACACATAAAAGGTGATAATATATAAGAAAATTATGCTCTTTCTGTAATGTATTTCAATCTGAAAGGTACTACAGATAAATATAAAAAGAAAGAGTAGTGAACTATATTAAAAATGTAGAGTGCAAATAGCTATGCTACAGGAGACACACTGAAAAGACCTAAACATGAATTTGATAAAGCTTTTTAGGATGGTTATTTAGTGGAATATCTGGGGCAAAGGAAAAGAGGAGTACTTATATTAATTGCAAGAGGGTCTCCAATAGTGATAGAAGAGGAAATAAAATAATAATGGAAGATGTATAGTATTAAGGGGCTACTGGCAAGGGAGGAAGATTACACTGCCATGCATTTACATTCCACCTAAAACTACTATAATGGAGCTTAAGAAAATTCTGGGAGAAATAATTAGCATTCAGTAAAGAATAATACTTATAGGTGGAGACTGGAATTTGGTTTGCAATACAGAAGATGTGTCTGGGGGGGGGGTAGAAGGAAAAATATAACAAAGGAGGGTACATTTTTGAAGACATTTATGAAAATGTTTGGCATGGAAGATGTGAATTCAGTACTACGAGTTCAGAGTGAATTTACATATTATTCTCCAAGATACAAAAACTGGGGCTAGGCTATATAGAATTTATATCTCACAGGAACATGTGCATTAAATAGAAGGTCTTGAAATGCACCCAATAACCATTTCAGATCATGTGCCAATAATAACTAAAATAAAAATGCAAGGTAATGAAATAAAAATGAAACACTGGCGCTTTCCCACCTACTGGCAGAAAAGACAGGAATTTAAGGAATGGGTTTTGGAATTAATTCAGGAGCTACACAAGAAAATAGATATTTCCTCTGAAAATATAGTTAGGGAGTGGTAAAAACGCTCCACCATACAAACCAATATATCCACAAAGCAGGAAACCAAGGTCAAATCCACACAAATAGTATTTATTGAGTGCTTTAGTCTCAAGAATAGAAACTTAATCAGAATATTACAGCATCATACCCAACATCTTTTAATATACAAACAAAGTTACATTAATGAGCTAATTAGAGAGGTAATGACCTAGAAAGGAACATCTTGAAAAACCACACACATGTATATAATGACGCTCCAACATGGAATGCAGTCATGAAAATGCTTTAAAAATACATAAAAGAATGTATGTATGTAAAATAATTATATTCAAAATGTTTTTACATGTGATAAAATAGACCAATAATTTATATACAGAATAATACTCCATAATGACATACTGTTCTAAAATATTTGACTACTGGTCTCATAAAAATAATTGTGCCTTGAGTCTTAAAAAAGAGCTAATGGACAGTGCACTGTTAAGTCCTGGTGCCTTTGATGCATTAGCTCTAATTTGCCATTTAAGCTCGGACAATTCTAAAAAAATCATTAAGTGGCCCTCCTCTTTCTCCCATTTTTACCTGTTCTATAATAATACATTTAAAACCATGTCCTTCATTAGCAATTATATGTGCTGCCAATGCATTTTTATCATCTTTCTTATGGATGTCATAGTAGTGTTGTTATATCCTACTCCTAAATGCATTTTTAGTTTTGCCAATGTAGAAACTCGAACATTGGGAGTATAGGGCCAAATACACCACAGCCTTACTGTTACAAGAAACTTTTCCACATATAATATGTCTTCCATGGTTGGGAATGCTTATCTCCTTAGCCTCAATAATATATTGGCATTGCAAGTAGTAGCCACATTTTACCATCCCCATGCCTCTATCAAAGTCATGTTTCTGTCGTTCCATCATATTTTTGATACTACAGTCCTTTTTATATACAATATTGGGAACCGGACCTACTAGTTGGGCCTGTTCTGCATCTATGCAAAAAATATTCTAATTATGCTGAATAATGTTCCTAATATAAAAATGTTGGTTAAATTTAAAAATATCTAATTTGTTGAAATTGTTTCTACTCCCATGGCTTACATTATTTGATAAACCTCCACCTGTCCCAAGTAGGGGTAAAAAGTGTCCACTCATCCTCTGGAAAATGTTAATATAATTACCGGGGTACCCTCTTTATCTAACATCCCTTTTAAAATCTCAGTTTGTGCAATAAATTCATCATGTTCATATGTCATCCTAGCAAGCCGTACCCCCTGTCCTTTTACTAATACCTTCTTTTGATGAAGGGGGTGACAGCTAGCGAAATGTAGGAAGCTATTTAAGTATGTGGGCTTACGATATATAGTGGATGTAAATTGTTTCTTGACAAAGATATTTTTGATAGTGATGTCCAGGTAATTGACGGCCGAGTCATTGGTGGAATATGTGAATTCTAAAAAGTCAGTACTAGTATTCAGAAATTCTAAAAAAAAATTTAATTCCGTCATATCCCTATTCCACAAGATGATGTCGTCAAGGTAACAACCATAAAATGTCCAATGGTTGACAAAGGGACTGTTGAATACTATGTCTCTTTCCCAAAAAGCCAGTACTATTGTTGGCAAAAATGGGGGCACACGCTGCCCCCATTGCCACCTCCTTAACTTGTTTGAATAGCCATTCGAATGTAATATGTTAGTGTCCAACACTAATTACATTAATGTTTTGAGTGTTAAAATACAGTTATGGCTGAGAGTGGTGTACTCTATACCTGTGTCATGGGATATGACTGAAAATAAATCCCTAATATCTATCGTGATAAATATGAAGCTATCAGTGTACATGTTCATAGATTCATGGGTTGGTACTAGGCTATCGACCCTAGGGCTTATACAAGCCTAGCCATAAAAATTCCCTGACTATTTCTTCCCACACTATTTACTTCCCTGTCCTTGTTAACTATGGATAAAAAAATCCCAAGAGTCTTTGAGTATCCAAGAGCAATCCTTCAGGGTATCTTTTAATTGGCTGTCAATAAATTTTGCTATAGGGAATGTTTTTGATGCACGAGCATCAACAATTGGTCTAAATGGGGGGTCAGCTAGATCTTTATGTATCTTGGAGACCCCAAACATTGTAAGTATTTTTGGAAATTTTACTGACATGTATTGATGTTCTTCTAGCTTAATTTGTTGGTTCATTAACAATTCTTCTAACGTTACATCCACCTTACTATAGCAAATGTTCTTCTCATTCAAGCTAATTTCACAGTATAGCTAATTTCACAGTATATGTCCCCATAAAGAAGGGTAAACATTTTATTTGTGTATGAATTATAATTCATGATGACAGGGCCTCCACCTTTATCAGGTTTCATAACCGTTATTTCTGTGTTTTCACATATTTCCTTTAATAGTGCCATCTCTGCACTGTTCAAATTGTTGACCCGTCTACCCTCCACTTTTTTGAACATTTCCCTAATATCTTTCTCACACAGTTTTTCAAAGGTCAGTACTGTGGGATGCAATGCAGGATTGAAAGTGCTAGGTTTTTTTGTGTGTTGTATGCTCATGAATATTATTACTCATTACCTTGAAAGAGAAAGAGGTTGGCGAAGAAGAAGAAGTGGTATTGTCAGAGAGATGAAGAAAGTAGACAGGAGTATAAGGAGATGAGGTGCATGGCAAAGAGAGAGGTGGTGAAGGCTAAGGATAAGACGTATGAAGAGTTGTATGAAAGGTTGGACACTAAGGAGAGAGAAAAGGTCCGGGCTAGACAGAGGGACCAAGCTAGTAAAGATGTGCAGCAGGTTAGGGTGATAAAAGATAATGAGGGAAACATACCTGCAAACGAGAAGAGTGTGTTGAGCAGATGGAAAGAGTACTTTGAGGGGTTGATGAATGAAGAGAATGAGAGGGAGAGAAGACTGGATGATGTGCGGATAGTGAATCATGAAGTGCAGTGGATTAGCAAGGAGGAAGTAAGGATAGCTATGAAGAGGATGAAGAATGGAAAGGCTGTTGGTCAAGATGACATACCTGTGGAAGCATGGAGGTGGTTAGGTGAAATGGCAGTGGAGTTTTTAACTAGATTGTTTAATGAAATGTTGGAAAGTGAGAAGATGCCTGAGGAATGGAGAAAAGTGTTTTGGTACCTATTTTTAAGAATAAGGGTGATGTGTAGAGCTGTAGTTACTACAGAGGGATTAAAATGATCAGACACAGCATGAAGTTATAGGAAAGAGTAGTGGAAGCTAGGTTAAGAAGGGAGGTGATGATTAGTGACCAGCAGTATGGTTTCATGCCAGGAAAGAACATTACAGATGCAATGTTTGCTCTGAGAGTGTTGATGGAGAAGTACAGAGAAGGTCAGAAGGAGTTGCATTGTGTCTTTGTGGACTTAGAGAAAGCATATGACAGGGTGCCTAGAGAGGAGTTGTGGTATTGTATGAGGAAGTCAGGAGTGTCAGAGAAGTATGTAAGAGTGGTACAGGATATGTACAAGGGTAGTGTGACAGCGGTAAGGTCTGCAGTGGGAGTGACGGATGCATTTACAGTGGAGGTGGGATTACATCAAGAATCAGCTCTGAGCCCTTTCTTATTTGCAATGGTGATGGACAGGTTGACAGACGAGATCAGACAGGAGTTCCCGTGGACTATGATGTTTGCAGATGACATTGTGATCTTTAGTGAGGAGACCCTGGAGAGGTGGAGATATGCTCTAGAGAGAAGAGGAATGAAGGTCAGTAGGACTAAGACAGAATATACGTCTGTGAATGACAGGAAGGATAGAGGAATGGTGAGGATGCAGGGCGTAGAGGTGGTGAAGGTGGATGAGCTTAAATACTTGGGATCAACAGTTCAGAGTAATGGTGAGTGTGGAAGAGAGGTGAAGAAGAGAGTACAGGCAGGATGTAGTGGGTGGAGAAGAGTGTCAGGAATGATTTGTGACAGACGAGTACCAGTAAGAGTAAAAGGGAAGGTCTACAAGAGGGTAGTAAGACCAACTATGTTATATGGGTTCAGAGCTGGACGTGGCAGAGTTAAAGATGTTAAGATTTGCACTGGGTATGACGAGGGTGGATAGGATTAGGAATAAGTATATTAGAGGGTCAGCCCAGGTTGGAAGGTTTGGAGACAAAGCCAAAGAGGCAAGATTACGTTGGTTTGGACATGTGCTGAGAAGTGATGCAGAGTACATTGGGAAAATTATGCTAAGGATGAAGCTGCCAGGTAACAGGAAAAGAGGAAGGCCTAAGATAAGGTTTTTGGATGTGGTGAGAGAGGACATGCAGGTGGTTGGTGTGACAGAGCAAGAAGCAGAGGACAGGAAGAAATGGAAACAGATGATCTGATGTGGTGACCCCTAACGGGAGCAGCCGAAAGAAGAGGAAGATTCCCTTGAAAAAGAATTTGAAGTTCAATTTCCTGGTAAAAAGCTTAAGATCAATTATAGATTGGTCTAGGTAGGTTTTTTTGTCCAGTACAAATGTTAGACCTTTTTCAAATCTGCTATCTTCCCACTGAATTCAAAATTAATGTAGTTGTAAACTTTGAAATTACAACCACTGTTCTGTAAAATTACCACATTAGTGTTATATCCAGTAACTAGTATCTGTTCCCCTTCCCTCTCCATTTCCTCTTCATATGTGTGGGGTATTGATGATTGTAATTGTAATAATGTCTCCCCCCCTTTCTGATTCCTTAGTCTCTCTGACCTCCTCAGTGGGGGTATTCTAAAGGGTCGGGGTGTTATTACTGGTCACAGCATTGTTATTGTTGTTATTGGTGTTAGGGATATCATATTCAACATCTCTACTGATACCCTGCTGCCCCATAGGAGGCAACGGATAAGCCCTATGTTCCTCACATTCTTTTTCGTCCCTCCTTAATTTATTCATTTTCATTTGTTTTAATTCTACCAAAGAACAATCAATTTTCTCAAACATTTTAAAATAACATACTTTTTTACTTTCAAACAGTAAGTCCATTTGAATATTTTGATCAACTGTATTAATTTTGTTAAGTAAATCAACCATTTTACGGTCATTGTCTCTAATTAAGCAATTTAGAAGTTCACATCCATTTTTATTAAAAAGTTCAAGTAGCTCCAGATGTAATATTGAGTCTCTTACCAGGCCTGTAGGAAACGTCCATAAACAAAGGTACTTTGGAATATGTTCAGTGTGCACACATTCCCCGAGGTAGCTGCTTTCTAGTTGCAGCTTATGATAGTCCGTAGTCAATTTTTCCAGTTTGAGTAGTTGTTCATTCAAAGTGCCATAGTTTTGAGCTGGAATCCACCTAGATTCAAGCTGCCATTCCTTTTTGCCCTGTAGCCATTGCGATAATGTGTTACGGCCATTGTATGGAGCTCCACCACCAACAGTTTCTTTATTTGATGTCGTATGTAAATCCAGCCCTCCTGATTGCCTGGAACACACATGCTGTTCTCTCTGTGCTGGTGTAATGCCGGTAAAGTTCAAACCGTCACTAATGTCTGTAGAGTTGATAATTCCTGCCCCATTCGGGCCCGGACAACTCAAATTAACTGGCACAGTTATATGACAGGCTTGTTGGTTCATACTTTCCACATGACTGGCTAAATTCGCCACTGTCACATTCCATGCATGTATTGCTTGAGCAAGAGAAGTTAGGGTTGGTGAATCTGTGTCCTCTGTCCCCTTCATACCAGAAAAGATAAAAACACTTCACCACACAAACCAGTATATCCACAAAGCAGGAAACCAAGGTTAAATCCACACAAATAGTATTTATTGAGCGCTTTCTTCTCTAGAATAGAAACTTCATCAGAATATTATATCATACCCAACATCCTTAAATATACAAACAAATGTACATTAATGAGCTAATTAGTGAGGCAATGCCCTGGAAAGGAACATCTTAAAGAACC
The DNA here is from genome assembly GCF_019279795.1 of Protopterus annectens. NCBI lineage: Eukaryota > Metazoa > Chordata > Ceratodontiformes > Protopteridae > Protopterus > Protopterus annectens. The sequence continues at coordinate 301,510,497 of NC_056729.1, forward strand.
ACACACACACACACATATATATATATATATATATATATATATATATATATATATATATATATATATATATTGACACTCCAATGAAATGCAGTCATGAAAATGCTTTAAAAATATATAAAAAATGTATGTATGTAAAATGATTATATACAAAATGTTTTTACATGTGATAAAATAGACCAAGAATTTATATACAGAATAATACTCCATAATGACATACTGTTCTAAAATATTTGACTATTGGTCTCATAAAAAGAATTGTGCCTTGAGTCTTAAAACAGTGCTAATGGACACTGCACTGTTAAGTCCTGGTGCCTCTGATGCATTAGCTGTAATTTGCCATTTAAGCTCTGACAATTCTAAAAAATCATTAAGTGGCCCTCCTCTTTCTCCCATTTTTACCTGTTCTATAATAATAAATTTAAAACCAATACAATAGTTAGGGAGTGGGATAAAATTAAGGTGGAGTTTAAAGCTAGGGTGGAAATAAAGGAAAGAGAGATATGGCTAAGAAGAAACAAGAATTATTTAAAGAAAGTGACAAATGTTAAAGTATTGCAAAATAGGGAGAATCTCTCAGAATAAGAAAAGGAGCAACTGCTGCATGCTAAACTGAAAATAAGGGATTACCTCGATAACACGCAGAAGTTTAGAAAGATTGCTGTTAAGCAACTGGTTTTTTATAATAATTCTAAAGCACAAAAACTTTTAGCACAATGACTCAGGCCACAGAAAGTGGAAAGGGCTGTTGCCATGCTTAGGGAGCCTATAACAAGGAAGATAACAAGAGACCCTGTAGAAGTATTAGAAATATTTTTAAAATTTTATGAAAGTTTGTACAAAGCAGAGAAATATGGAAATCAAAAAAAGGTACAAATGGAAATGTTTATGGAAGAATTAAATATGCCAAGGTTAGAGGTAAACGGGGCTCAATTACTAATAGTTAGGATAGGAAGAGATTGGATAAAAATGGCTATGTTTAACTAATTTACAGGAAAGTCCCAAGAAATAGATGGTATTCCTGTGGAAGTTTGGAAGCTAGGAGGGAAAAAACTGATAAAGATCTGGAAGGTTTTAAGAGTATTTTAAGATAAGAAGTACCAGCATCCTGTTACAAGGGGGTGGTAACAGTAATACCTAAAAGGGTAAAGATCCATTGGATCCAGCTTCATACAGGCCCATTTCAATACTAAACCATGATTATAAAATGTTTATGTCTATAATGGCTAAAAGAATGGCAAAAGTGATAGCAAAATTGATAGATATGGATCAGTATGTTTTTGTGGAGGGGAGGCAAACATTTGACAATATTAACAGACAATATTAACTGATGATCCAGAAGGAAGCAGAATGTAAGAAAATACCACTATTATTGGTGGCTCTTGATGCAGAGAAAGCACTTGACAGAGTAGACTGGGACTTCAAGAGCAGGGCAATGGAAGCATTTGCTATCCCTGACACAATCCTAAGGTTGATTAGTAGTACATATGAGGGATCGGAGGTGAAAATTAAAAGTGGGTGGCGTCCTCTCCAATAACTTTTGCTTGAGTAGAGAAACCAGGCAGGGTTGTCTTCTTTCCCCTTTGTTGTTTGCATTATATTTAGAACCATTGGCATAGAAAATAAAGTACTCAGAAATCCAAGGATATAATTGGTATGGTAGTCAGAAAAAGCTGGCCTCTATTTGTAGATTATATTATTTTATACATGACAAAATCAGAAAGGGACATTACAGTGTTGTAGAACATTTTAAGGCAGTTTCAAATCTTCTCGGGATGCAAAATTAATGAAGCTAAGACAAAGGCAATAGTGGTAAATTATGTACCCACATACAAACTGGTCCACCAATATCCATATTTATGGGGATGTGATAAAATGAAGTATTTAGGACCATGCATTAGAAATTACTCTGTTGTGGCAGCTAAAGATATGTGGAAAAAGACTAAACAGAAGTTAATACAAAACTTGAGAAACTGGAAGCTTTGCTATATGGATATGGATACTAAGATACAAGCAATTAAATGTTTTAGTCCCTTTAGTCTTATACACAGGTCAGACATATTTTTATCAACCAGAGGAGAAGCTGTTGATAGCAATTAAAAAAGAGTTGAATTGATTTTATCTGGTTAAGAAAGACAAAAAGGGTCAAGTGGGATACACTGATTCTTATAGCAGAACAAGGAGGACTAGGATTACCCAGTTTGAGGGTATTTTAGAGCAACACATTTAAGGCTCTTATACATAACACGAAAAGAAAATTATAATTCAAAGTGGAAAGGAATAATGATGATAATACAGGGGGGAAGCTCAAGAAATAAGGATAGACTGGGATTTTGGATGCAGACTCTTAAAGAGAAAAAACAAAAATCATACAGAGTATTATATTCATAAAATAGGGAGTTTTCAAAGAACTAAAGCAGCACGAGAATGCAGAAAAGAGATTCTGTTGATAGGCATGACTGTGATTAGAGATACAGATAATAGGCAAGAGGGGGCTGAAATTTATTGGAGAAAACTGGCAAAGAAGCCAAGGTATTGGGAGCAAATAACTAGAAAGGGAAAAGTAATAGAATGGGAAGAGGGCAAGAATGTATTTGGACTGCAGGTTAGAGATTGCCTACCTTTATCAAGGATTGATATCAGAGTAGAAGCAAAGAGAAAGAAATAGGGGGCCCTAAATGAAAGACCAGCACTGGTAGAATTTTTAATAGAATCTAGAACAGAAGCTGCCATTAAAAAAGGAATAATTAGTAGAGCGTATAAAATATTGCATGATAATTATAAGAATCAATCAGAGGAGCTTAAAAAAGATTGGGTAGAGATACTGGACAAGCAATTCACAAAGAGACAGTGAGGGGATATATGTATATCTCCCAAATATGCAACAAAGTCTAGATTTAGGATCTTAGCCTGGAAGTGTTTACACAGGTATTTTTTATATCTCAAGTAGACTCCAAAGAATTCTTCCTCAGGTGGACAGCAAATGTTGGAGGTGTGACGGGCAAGAAAGAGGTGGCTAGGAACATATTTTTTGGGAGAGTAGTGAGGTGGCAGACTTTAGGGACGCCCTGCGGACCACTCTGTCAGAGATGCTGTGTTAGCTGACTGGACCAACTGGGAAGATGATTTTTTGAGCTATGATACAGAATCAGAATTGCCTAGACATAGTAAAGCCTTGCTGAGTCTAATTATGGTGGCTAACAAGAAAACAATTATTAGAAAATGGAAATCAAAGTACAGACCAATTTTACTAGAAGTAGTGAATATAGTAACAGAGCCAGAACAACTGAAATTGGGATCTTTAGAAAAGAGATTGAGAAAACTACATGGGAAAAATGGGAATTGTGGGATCAATATATGCAAAGAAGGAACGAGGTTTAAGAGGCAGGATTTGAATGAGCCATATAATGCTTCTCTGAAAATTACTGGACAGATTATAAGTGATGTACAATGTTTGCAACTACAGTTGTTTCAATGGTGTCTGTGATATATAATGCTTGTAACTAAAATGGTGTCAATGTTGTTTGTTTTTAATTTATATAAATGTAAGCTTACCTATGTCATACATGATAATTTAATAAAGATGTTAAAAAAATCCATGTGGTTAGAGTTACAGATACCAATTCTGAAATCAAAAAATGTTACCAATGGTTTACCACAAGGCTCATGTTGGGACTGTTCCTATTTGGCATCAACTTTCCAGACATTCAGGCCAACAATCCTGGGTATACAGTTGTCAAAGTTTGCAGATAATTGTAAATTAGGTATTCTTATTCTGTCTTCCACTGACTCCATCACAGGTTACAACATGTTAACAACTAGTGCAAGGATAATGGTCTCAAAATTTAAAAAACTGTAGCACAAATCAGTTTAGTAAACAAAACATTTTCACATAACATTTGGATGTTATACCTCTCCAGCTGGATATTGTTGTAAGGAATCTAAGGTTTCTTGATAATAACTTATTATTTGATAATCACGTCTCTGCAGTAGTTTGAAAAGACTTTTATCTAGCCCATCTAATTTTCAAAGTCATCTCTACTGAATGACTAGATCCAAAGAAGGTTTAATTCTCTTTACTTGTATCTCAACAGAGAAGTTATTGAATATAAAGCACATTTTGGCATGTATGTCTCAAAACATATCACTCACATTTAAAGACCTCAGAGATTCATACCTAAAAGATCCGTGGCTTCAAAAATTTTAATTAACAAAACAGACTGGAATCCCTCTCTCTCTACTCAGTCTGTTAATGGTCAGAAGGCTGAAAAACAAACTATATGCTTTAGCTGCAATAATGATGTCTGAAAAATCAATATAAATCATACCTCTCAACTTGGAAACATTAAAAATCTGGACAAGGCCCATGAAAATTAGGCACAAATCTGTACGCTGATTAAAATAAAATTTACATACATAATTACATAACCCCGCCCACTCTTATGGAATTGTGTGATATCAACTTTCAAATGCAAACTGAAGAACAGACAACCAAAATACGGCACCAGGGTCCCCCTGCAACCATTCCAATGTCCCATTACCTAGCTATTTCGCCCCATTTACCATAAACACTAAATGTGCATACTGCTTTACTTCTACAATGATTATTTGGATTTTATTTTTACATTTTACAGCACAATGCACAAACACTAATAGACATCTGCTAAACAAAGCAATACTGTCTCACAATGAAAACAGACTTAGCATTAAAACTTCTCTGCCCTTGAAACTCACATTCATTGAAACAGCATTGAAACCCCACACCACATCCAAAGAAAATGCATCTGGCCAGTGGTGGATATAGATTACCTTTGGGTGTTTTCAAATCATAGGCCCCTTGCACACATAACAAGAAACATACATGTGATCTTTGATACACCTTCCTGATTTTATTAAATTATATTCCTTGTATAATACAGCACACTTGTTAGACTTAGAGCGCATTTTAAATTTGTTTGAACATTTTTCCATTAGGCAATGAAACAAAATGCATGAACCAATAATGATAAAAATGCCCAATTCAGAACATTTCCATCATAAAAGTCTACTTCCACACACACACACACACACACACACACACACACACACACACATATAAAAATAGAATGACAATAGTGTAAGCCATAGGCATCTTGCATAGTTTCTCGAACTTATTTTCAATTTCAGTTTTTTGCTTGACTTAGTCTGATTTGTGTCATCAAACCAACCCAACAGCTGCAAATGCACAACAAAATAAACTACGCGAACTGCATGTTTTAAGACTTCCAATTTTTAGTGCAAGTACTGACAGACCCTCTCCTACATTCATCCTGAAGCATCAAAACTATCATTGTAATCCAGGTGCTAACTGGCCACTCTTGCTTCTCTACTGTCTGCAGTAGAAACATATGTGTTTTATCTTGAATGCTGGAAAATGTACTGTACTTGTTTAAAAATATTTTTCTTATAATGCAGCACAAAACATAATTCTGATTTTCTGTTCCTGAATTTGGGTTAATGATATTTTTTGCTGTATCCACCGAGGCACAAATGCCCTTGTGCATGACATTTTCTCACTTCTGTTGTATCTGTAGCTACACCCTTGACTTGTTACACTCACCCCCTTTAAACGTATAACAACACAGTACAGTATCAGCAATGCATCTACATACTGTGGGAGTAGAACCCGCAGCCTTCTGCAACAAAAGCAAGTGTTTAACCTGTTATGCTATTAACAATGCAAGCAGACTTGGCATAAGCAACACTAAACTTCTCTTCCCCTGAAGTTCTCAGCTCCTTATAAAATCCACTTGACACTCAACTGTATCTCTCAACTTTGCAGCACAAGAAATCTGGAAAAAGCCAAAATATATTGGGGGGGACAAAAGCCCCAAAACCAGGGACACATTTTAAACATTGCTTGCATAATTTTGGAAAGCTGCTAGAATAAAATGTTGTGTTAGCACCATGCGTTTCACTGCCACGTCTTGAACCCAGGACCCTGTGCACTACAGTTAGAGCAACATACCACTATGCCAAATCAGCAGTTTCCTAAAATATAGGAAGACTGAAACTTAAATGGTTATCATTTAGTGAATTCAGTTCTCACTTCTCACCATAGCTCTCAACCTCTTAGCACAAAAAAAACTGGACAAAGCCACAGAATTCAGTTCTTACTTCTCACCATAGCTCTCAATCTCTTAGCACAAAAAACTCGGACAAAGCCAATAATTGGGGAATATCACCCCAAAAATAGGGACAAATTTCAAATACTGATCTTATAAACTTAGAAAATTATTAGAATAAAAGGTTTTATGTTACCATTTATTTTCTGAAGAATATGAAGTCTAAAATTCAAATGCCTGTCCAGAAAACCACAGATTTTATGAGGAACAAAACAAAAATATGAGGCATAAATCTAGCAAGTTTTCACAAGTGGTGGTGGGTAGGGACTTTAGGCTCTTGTTACCTGTATACCTGTCATGACAGAGACTTACACATTTACAACTCTTAGTTGAATAGAGAACAAAAAAGCCCTTTGAAAGTCTACTGCCTAAAGCTAGAACAGTTGGTCAAGCATCTGGACCACCACCATGAACTGGTTAGTTGCAGGAAGACAGAATGCTATACAGGAGGAATCACAGACATTTGTTTAAGGCAAACACATCACAGGTCAGTAAAAAGCAACTACAGTTGTCACAACAAGAACGGTTGCAAGAAAATAGATACTTTCAAGACTTTGACAAACTGTTGCGGAGAGAAACTCCTATAGTCACGGATTCAAAAACAGTTGCACAGCAGCAAAATATCAGTGTTAGAGATACAAGAAGCAGCACACTTGCCTTTGGTTCACAAGGCTATAGGTTCTATTCCCACACCAAGTAGAATAATTGCTGACACTGCAATGCAGCAAAAAGGGGATGCTGCATTCTTGAGTATGTTGTCCTTCAGCCGACATGTTAAACCAAGGTTCCCCTCTGCTTAGGTGGTGGTAGCTTAGGTGGATGTAAAAGATTCAGTGGCACCTATTGAAAAAGGTAGTGGACGTTTCCTGAAGCCCTGGCCAAATCACCCTCAGTAATACAAATAGTACCTTGGGTCTCCCCTGAAAAGAGGCTAATAGCCTAGTGGGACTAATAAAGTAGACACATGATAAATTAAATAAATAAATAAAAATATAACTACCAAAAGGAAGACTGAAAGGCTAGTTCTGTGCCACTCAGGAATGAGGCTCTATGACCCAGACAATATAGCACTGACTGACAGCTGAAGACTGTTAAAAACACCAACACAGTATATTGAAAATTAAGAGCTGATCATAACTTTAAGAACTGAAAATTGCACTTACTGATGGTATCAAAACTGTACTATTTGAAGTAGAAAGCATAAGATAAGATATGCTTGCAGTTAAAGAGCATTTAAAATAATCAGTGTATACAATGCATACTACCTCATAAAATGTTTATAATATATGTATATTTTACAACCAACAAAGAAGGAAGCATGTGAGACATATAATTTTAAAATTGCTAATGTTTAACAAAGAAAGTTGTAGGTTATGCAGTACACACCCTTCCAGGAAGAAGCCAGAATAAAGACTTTATGAGGCTGGAAATACATCCATGGCTTTTGCTGTTTGTCAAATATCTTGATTACGAATCAGAATGCTACGGCTACAAAAGGCACAGGAACACACCTCCATACACACACGTCTCTCCTCTCCTCAGTGGGAAATAGCAAAAACAGTGGTACAGCACAAACATGTCACAAGTTATTGGACTTGAAAGCAACAGTTAAGCAAAACATTTTCTTACAGGACTAAAGGGAATTTTAAACTGAGTACATTTTCATACAATGCAAGAAGGGTTTGCAGTGTCTCAGTGTGGTAAACACAATGAAAAATCTGTGGATAGATGGCAACATATGCACCGTGCTTTGCAAATATTATTAAGCTGGTCAAGAACAACTAACAGTAAGAATAAAAATGGGATGAAGTCGATTTCTATTTTCTCTTTTACACACAATCTGGACTCACTTGTGCTACTCCATGGAAACCTAAATGGAGTTGTGTCAGCTCATAGCAAAACAATGGACTCCACACAGCAGATTATCCAGGGCATTCAATACCTAGCAGTCTGATCACCATGGCTACAAAAATATTGTCATTTTTGTTAATCTCTCCTACCTACCAAATAGCCTCCCAAGACCATGCTAGTCCATTCATTCTTTATTGGGTGAAAGCCATCACTGGTCCATTTCTTCCCTCGTTAAACAAGAGATGATGGCAGAACCATACTCTGGGCAGACAAAGATGACATCCACTCCCACCTTTGCAGTTTTTGAGGGACTCTAATGCTGCTGGTCTTTGGGAGAAGAGCATGTGAGCTTCTACACTTGTCAGCTTCGTGACCTACATGGCTATGTCATGGCAATATGTCTCTCAAGCCCATACTCCTTGGGATGCAAAATCCTGAGCACCCACTGGGTATTGCCAAAGCAAAGAGCTAGGCCACCTCTCTCTCCCCAGGATGGGCAAGCTGTATCCCACTCTCTCCAGCTCCCATGCTAGCCAAATGAACACTGATCATCTGGGTTGCAGTTAGGGTTTTATCCATCTGTGGCATAGGAATAGGGAACACAATGACAAAGCATTTGTTGACCTGGCTCATTTATTATTTGGCATCTCTTAAAGTCTGCATTCAACAGTTTCCTGATTTTTTAATTAAGGTTAACTGATATGGCCTCTAGCATACCTTCTTGTATTTTTGCATGATGGCATCTTATATGGCATCAGGCAGATGGGGATTTCCCTTGATGACAAAACTTTAATGTTATGCTTAACAGTCTACAATCTACATCTCTTTATCTCACCATTCAGCAATAAAATTGCAGCAGTGGTGTGAAAAACTGGCAATCTGATTGCGAAGGATAACAAATTTTGACCCAGTTCATTCCCTATTCGGCACCTGTCTTTCTGATAGCTTTCCTGGGGTATTTGAATTTTCACTGTAAATTAAAAATGAACCATAATATCACAGAGATGGTCATTAAAAGCAAAAAGGATCTTTGGACTTGCAGCTTGTAATTGGGCCTTTCAAGTTTTTGAAATATGCACTGAATGCTTAATTCAAACATTTGGATTTGTTCAAAAATATTTTAATTTCACAGTAGTTTCATATGTAAAATTTTCAGTTTGATAATTCATGGTGGTGGTGGTGGGGGTAGCTTTAATGTTTGGGATGCAATGAATACACAGTTTTTCTCAAAACACTTTTTCACTCATCCAGTCAAATGCTACTTCCAACTCAAAATTTGCAGCTTTTCAGTAAGGAAATAAGGACACTTTTTTAAACTTCATTGTTAAATCATGTTTACCTTGCAACACAAGTTCACATGCATTTAAAGAAAAGAAAACAAACTATAATGACATATTCAATTATTACCATTGCACAGTATACCCATGCTTTTCTTTCTAACAATTTCTATTCATAGGTTCATAAGCAAGTACTAGACTAGTTGCCCTTGCAGGCCTTTTTAAGTCTATCCATTTGGTTATAGATTGGCCTTACCATCTCAATGCCGATAACTATATATTACCCTTAATGAGAATAACTGGGATCATACCATAAATAATTTGACCAATGCATGGGATAAAGCAGTTGGAGCTGCCTCTGTCTGTTAGTAGTACAGGGGGCAATCCTGGGGTAAATTTTCTGTTTCTCATCCAGATATCGAAGTTGTTCTTGAAAATGGACAGTGATAAACTTTGTTTTATGTGGATGGAGAATCTGTTCCATAGCAGTGGTATCCCCTACAAGATATACCTGTACCTCCAAACCATTCTGTTGATGTTCCAGAAGAGATTTTAGATCCCTAGACTGAGTATTTCTGATACCAGCTGACTTGCTGATGTGCAGTAAATCCATCAGTAATGGGTTAAACGATGCCTTGTATGCCAGACAAAGGTCACCTGTTAGCACGCTGTAGGATACAGAGTACAATGACAAGGCTTTTGATCAACATTACAAAAATTCACTGACTTGTATTAATTTGACTGATTCACTTCAACATTACAAAAATTCCATTTCAGCATTACTTCTGCATTTATTGTTCCTGCAAATTGAATTTATTTCTAAAATGTGCCCCCTCTTTCCTTTTTCTAAAGATCTTCCCTTCAATTCTTTACCTCCTTTACAATATTCAAAGCTTCTACTCCATCTGGCTTAGATTACAATTTCCAATTTCTAGTAAATGTTTTTGGCTGCCAATAGTATTAAACTTAGCAATGACTTAATACATCAATTTGGATCCTATATCCTAGCTCTAAGGAATACTTTCTTTAGTCATTTCCATTTGTTCTCCAAATACTTCTATCTTAAGTACACTGCAGGGACTTTTTAAAATCTGACACTTTATTATTTCCCAAAAATCTGCCCCCAGTTTCTTCTCTGTTTTCCATCAAATCAACATTTGCTATCTTCTGAGGAAACATTCTCTGGGCTGTTTGGGTACAAAACCATGCATATAAAACATTTCCATGCAAAAATCCTAAAGCTTTTGGAGCTTATCATGTATTTTTGAGCCCTACAGACTTCTTCCAACTGCACTCATTTGTAATTTGCCTATTGTTTCTCCTGCTCTTTCATAACCTCTTCTTGTGGATTCTTATAGACAGGATGCAACATTTTGTACATTCTACTATTTATCCCTTTTTAATGGCAGTTTTTTCGTAGACTCAAAGACTCAAAGAAAAACTCTGCCAGAGCTGTTTTTTCACTTAGCATACCACTTCCCTTTCTCTTTATCTATGTCTTCCCTGTCAGTGCTAACTGTAAACTCTTGCCTATCATTATCCCACTCTATTAGCTTTATCGTCTGAGGGATTTGTTCCCACTACCTTGGTATTTTGCTAATTTCCTCCAGTAAATTCTAGCCCACTCTTGCCTATTCCCTATGCTCCCCATTTGCACTCATCCCTATTGGTAAAATCTTTCTCCATTCCTGTGCTGGCGTACTTCATAGGTTCATAGGTTCATACTAGGCTATCTGCCCGAGGGCATTTACAAGCCTAGCCCATAGTTTTGTGGCTTACGCCACCCCTTTAGTATGGGGAACTATACCCATTATTTTGCTGTGCCTCTGTTGAGCAGTGACACTGAGGTAATCCCTGGGGTATATCTGCGATCTCCCATCCATTGGTCAAGATTTCTCTTGAACAAGGCCAGCGAGGTGCTCTGCCTCACATATACCGGGATTTTATTCCACAGCATAGGGAGTCTTTGGGTGATGAATCTATCCCTCCAGCATGTCCTATTAATAGCCGTGTCGAGGTTTAAGTCTCCCGCCCTTGTGGCTCTGACGGATCTAGATTTTTTGAGGTGAAGCATATTCATCAAATCTGGGTTTGACATGGCCTTGTATGTTAGGCAAAGGTCACCTCTGAGCAAGCGGTAAGCGACTGAATAGAGCTGGAGTTCTTTCAGTCGGGCAGCATAGGACAGATGTTTAAAATAAAATACTTAATGCTGTTTTATGAACGTAATATTCTATATGATTGTTACTATTCACATTAAGAGCTTTTTATCCAAAATCCTAGGCTATCTTTATCTAGAACTCCCTTCCACCCATTGTCTTCATAATAGCAACTCAAATGAGACACTTTGGAGGCACTAGTAGCTTTACAGAAAAAAGTCTTGGTTTTGATCTCAGTGGCAAGAACATGTTTACCTGTTGCTTAGGTCATGAATGAAAATGGTCTGTTTGTGTCAGTCCAGTCTACCAGTTTATTTGCTTTACTTTATTTATCTCATTCAAGCTATAGCACATTTTTGTATGACTCCAGTCCACACCCATCGCTCCTTATTTCATCCAGACCTTTTTTGGGGTCTGGCTTCTTTAACTAAATGACGTATCAGCTAATAATAAGGATTATTAGAATGTGTGAGGCATTATTAACAAAATAACACCAAGACTTTTAATCCAGGATGTCCTGCACCAGAGAAATGAATCATTGTTTGTCACTTATTATTTACATTTTCATATTTGTGTGTATATTTTCATACATGTCAGCTCTACACGATATTGAGAGGTATGGTGTGACACGCCATGGTGGAAGACAGGAAAATTCATTGTCCGTGTCCTTTTGCATCATCACACTGTACCTGAGAGTTTGCTAGGTTTTTTTTGTTAGGAATTATTAAAATGAATATTTCCATATGTACTTAATACTTCAAAAACTAAGTGACTTACTACTGTCGCATGACATCAGATTAAAACATTATATGTTGCTGAAGAAAACTCTCTTTGAAATCTGCACTGCAGCTTGCACGTCTTTTATTACTTATTTATTTTACATTTGTTGACTGGGAAAGTCCAAATGGGCCAATGACCCATTTTCAGAGGAGGCTCGGGGAGAAACGCTCCATATAATGAATTTACGCGAGGTATTTAACAAGAAGGTATTTTTACAAATGGAGAATTTTAACAGAAAAAATACATTATATACCAATACAAGCATATTTAGGTGATTAATCAATACATATTGAGTTCCGCTGTGTGACCCCTAACCGGGAAAAGCCGAAAGACTCAACATTAGAGAAGATTAATAAATACATACTTGAGACATAAATGGTTCAGAGTATAAAAGCAGTAGCAAGGAACATAAATCAGGGCCGGATTTTCCTATAGGCTAACTAGGCTTCAGCCTAGGGCCTCAAGACCAAGAGGGGCCTACATTCAAATTGTTAGCAAAATTAAAATGACACTATTGTAAAAACAGTGAACACTAAAACACTGAACCGAAAATAAGGAGAGATTCTACGCATATGACTAATAAACAAACATAAAAATGTATTGGTTAATCAATGCATTCGGCTCATTGGGTCTGTTCGTTTGTATATACTAGATTGCACCAAAGTATAGTTCATACGTTCACTGATTGCTATGGAAAATATTGACGTGCCTTATGCTACTAAGCTCTGGTTTGTTCTTGCATAAATAAAGTGCAGATTGGTGTAGATTGGAACAGACAAACGAACAGACCTATTGATATCCCGACGTTCGGTTATATTCGTGTTACTTTGATAATATGAAACACGTGTTAATGTTATTAGAAAAGATTCTTATTTTAGGATTGCGTACACGATCATTTGATTCTCCCCTTTTGAGTTCAGTAGGTTCAATACTTTAGTGAAGTGTTTATAGACTATTGAAAAAATTTTTTGTGACAATATCTTCATCTTATTTATGCACAATAATACCTATAACAGTTTCACTGATAACATGAGTAATACCAAACCTGGGAAGGAAAGAAGAGATTGTCAGTAAAGTGGAGGGGCACCAGACAAGAATATCTATACAGCTAAGAAGTTTGATTCTGACAGGCATGCTTCTGATTATTACACATGTACAGCGTCATTGTTATAAAGATCTCATGATAAATATAAACTAGTAAGAATACTTGGCATCAAGAACAAAAAGAAATGGGTGAAAGGGGGGGCTACTGGAAGTGTAATGACATGTAACATTATGTACAAAAAGAAAAAAAGGAAGGGGGGAACTGGATACAGTAGGATAGACATAGAACAGGAGAGAGAGGCTTACAGATAAAACAGACATTTTTTTCAGCCTGGCTTAGTACAACAGCAAAGCCAGTTGTTGGTAAGGTATTACTTTAGAAGTTGTTTAAATCTGGAAATGTTGGTGTTATTGAGTGTTGTTTAGGGTACAGAGTTCCAGGATTTAAATACTTGGTTTGAGAATGGGGAATCCCCATAGCTATTGTTGAATCTGGTTATTTTTAGAAGGATTTTGTTGGAAGATTTTGAGGATCTACAGCTGGAGTAAGGCTGGATGAGGTGTTTGACAGCAGGGCAGTTGTTCAGCGGAGTGGGGCAATATCTACTATTATTTATATTGTTAATTATACAATTAAGCATACATTTCATATTTCTGTAAACACATCGGTAAACTTGTACTTGCAGTGGAATTTCTTGCTGTCATATGAAAACTTATGTCTAGTTAAAAAAAACTGTTCTAAAAATATATGTCTAGGTTGTATAGTTTCCAAGATATGACAGCTTATTTGTGAAAGTCTAGCAAAAAAATAATTTGGGGTTTGTGTGTATTATAATATATTGTAGTATTTATGGAAAGACTACAAATCCAGTGACTGTTGTCACAGTAAAGAATACTTCTTACTGATAACATTGCTATTTGTACTGTTTTAATACATTTTATTGTTCACAAAATATTTACATTTGTTTATCTTATGCGTTTTATTTTTCAGAAAATGGTCTGGAAAACGAGACATGTACAGGCTGCTAGAGGTTTGACATTCCACACCACACAGGTGTTAATGAGTTACTCATTTATTCATTTTATTCGGTGACCTGGTAAGAGGACTGGTCATTTTATCCTTTTCATCCATGACTTGGGTTCTACATTAGAGGACAAAAGCATGTACAAACCATATTAACATTGTAAAACAGCATATAGTAAACAAAAATATAAGCTCAGCATGTTACAGCTGCCAATCGCATCATATTTCCAAGAAACAGAATAAAACAAACAAAAAATATCACCTTAAGCATTAAATCTGATTTTGTGGGATAAACCCACTAGATCACCACAGATACAGATTCATTGCCATTTAGGTCAACAGAAAGTGAAAAGCAGCTCTTGCTCCTGTTTAACCAAACTTTTACCTCATAAGACAGATGATATAAAGGTACTATGTAATAAAACAATAAATTAATTAAATGAATTAAGTTAAAATATTACCTAAAATCAATGTCACTGTTTTCAGTCTCTTACAGATTACGGAGAATAGATGTGTGTTAGTCTACAAGGTCTTGTCTTACCTATAGTTATCTAAACTGCCATGAATGTCCTTAAACATATATAGGATAAACACAGTCAAAATTAGATAGCAACACAATTGGGAAAATAGACAGGTTTGTGACATCATACTTACAAAGAATAACATACAAGACTAAGCAAAGGTGCAAACAAAAAAAAAACCTTCATGGTGGAATACAAAAATACACACAAGGATGAGCGTACTCTAGACTCCCAGTACATTTACGATAATCAGTACTTCAAGATGAACCTTTAAAACTTTCTCTGCCACTGTGTATATGATGGTTATTGAAATCTCCTTGTGTAAGCCTGTGTTTCAAGATTCAGTGCTACACAACCAATAATCAGTCAGAAATGTATGTCTTTTTCACAAAGATCTAAAAGAGACTGAAATGTCTCAAACACTCCTTTTTTTTCATTTGACACCCCCCATGCCTATCAGCTATCAAAGATTCTACTGGCATTATACTCTGTTATGGCCATCATCCAGGCTGCACTCCAACATACTTTAAGCCTTGACAAGTTCACCTGCATGTGCACCATTAACTGCCTGAAGTGTTGCAGTTCAAAAGAGATCGCCTCCACACATGCTGTACTCACATATGGCTCCACCTCTTCTATCCTTGCAAAAAGGCACCTTTTGTCAGGCACCCAATCTCCAAAAGAGTTCATTCATCAGAAGCACACTCTCAGAGTGGGTGCACCTCATCACTCCTTTCCTTCTGCAGCATCTGTTTCAAAGAGTGCCCTACCAACCACCCTGCTGTTCATGCTAGGTTATAATGTATCCATCACTCTGATCATCATTGCACTTTCCCTAATAATATACTTATTTTAATTACATTTCTTTTCCAGACTACAGTGTTGATCAGAAAGGGACATTTTCTGGCTAACCAGGTTAGTACAAAATAACGTGAACAGTAACAGAGGATTTGCAAAACACTGAACAATTTGAACAACAATGTAGTATATACAATTCAAAAAATGAAGCTCATGGAAGCAGATACACAAACGCTACTCATCTTGTACCAACAGATGAATAAAAATACATACAATAGATGTGCCTAGTTATGGGAGCTACGCTTAACTTTGGGCGGCACAATGCCAGGGCACCTCTATGGGCTAGACTTGTAAAGGCTCCTGGGCCATTAGCTTAGTATACAACTATGAACCTATAATTTGCTTGTTGACAAGAAACAGGCTGGACATCTAGCTTGATGATATTGTAGAACACTACACTGTAATACAGTTCAGCAATAATCCATGACTAAGTGTAGATATCACAGGATTTATTCACAGTTACTGTGGTTTAATCATAAGGGTGGAACCCAAGTGATAAAACAAACCCAACCGTGGGTAAATCCTGTGATACCCACAACAAGCAGTGGACTATTGCTATTATATAGGGCATTATATTTCTTAACGAATGCCTTAGTATAATGACACTTTAGTGTTCTTCCGCTGGCTTCCTGATTTACTGAAATACTGTGCATGCTTATGGTATACATATCTGCATGCTTGCACGGTACATCAATAATGTGCTAAGGAGCTGGCATAAAATATGTATGCCTGCCTCTGTCTTTTTTTTAGTTCTGTCACATTATCCCCAAAAACCTGACCTACTGTATCGAAACAAAAAATTCCTCACAAAGTAAATTAAACTCTGTCTAGCACAAGCCGACCTACTACGCACCCTATTCTATGCTGCCCCTATCCTTACAGACCTTCAAACACATCTTTTGACTAAATTAAAACACACATACAATAAAATTGCAAGATTTGCCGCTAATCAACCCTATCGCTCACACCACTGCCTAGCTCTAAAAAAACCTACAGTGACTAGAATTGTGCCATCAACTCCTTCTGCCTCAACTACACCTGGCTCACTCCATCTTAAACCAACCCCACTCCTGTCCTGCTCTCTCAGCTCTCATCACTCCCCTACATCCCTAACCAAATACTTCGCAGCTCAGACTAACACCTCCTGCAGATCTACAAACCAAATAAAACCACTGGCAAACTTCTCTATAATCACTCAGTCACCAGTGCAAGGAACAAACTGCCCCTTTATTTAAGATCAACTTCTAATACAAACTGTTTCAAAAAACATTAAAAGACTATCTATTAAACTCTAGGACTTGCTCTTGCACTGACCCAACTTAAGGAACCTCTCTCCCCTGTGCTTCAACTAAACCCACCTTCCCATTTATCTATCCCCTCCTTCTCTTATCCTGCATCTGTTCCCCAACATAGGCGATACTAAAAAAAAAAAACCTCTCTGGTCCTGATGTTTTGTTGTCTATTATTCCTGAACTTACTTCATGCCTGCAACTGTATGAAATTGTTCTGTGAACTAATATCGGATGATAGTATATTGTAGTTTCTGTTATACTGTATGTTATTACTGTTACTGTGATAACCTATAGCATGAAAATGTACGTGATTAATTGTATGTTGTTTACTATTTCCATTATTTTATTGTATCTGTGACACTTTATATTATGTATATACCTTTTGGAGCTTTTCTCCTCAGGTCTCCTCTGAAAAAGGGCATCTGCCCAGTTGGACTAACCAGGTCAAAAAATGTCTAATAAATAAATAAATAAACTTATTTATATTTTGGGAAAGCATGGCATCATTAGCAGAACAATGACTGACAGGGCAAACAGATAAGGAACGTGAGGGAGATTCTGTTAAAAGTCTGGACAGTTGAGAGGTAAGATGAAAAGCACTGGAATGTTTGACATTAGCAGAGCTGTACATTTTGATCATCAAGATTTTTGTAGAATGTCCCGATTTTTTTATCACATTTTTCTCCATCTCTATTAAAATATTTGAAGATTGTTTTTTAGCACATCTTCATATGGGTTTATTCAGATAATCGAAAATCAATAATCCAAAACTCCAAAGATGAAAAGGCCGAGATGAGAATCATGAAAATGAAAAAGCTGAATCGCGTAAGTTTTCCCAGGGTAAGTAAACAGTTGCCCAACATGGAGAATCATGCCCTTTTCCCCACTGTAGTGCGATCGCAAGAGTTGGTATATATAGTTAGGGGGGTGGGGGGAGTAGCCCCCCACCTAGGTGGGTTTTAGATAGATTGTTGCGTTTTATTGTAGTATTTGGGCAAGTGTTTACTTACCCTGGGAATACGTATGCAATTCAGCATTTTCATTTTCGTGACTCTCGTATTGGCCTTTTTGTCTTCGGCATTTTGGATTTTGGATTATTCAAATTAGATCCCTTAATACAAAGTCTAGCTGCTCAATAATTGTTTACTGCCCGGATTTTTTTTCTATTCAGATATGTTAGATTTACAACGGGCATGCCAATTAGGGTATTCAGTCAGTGTTCTCACTTTTTTTTTTTTTAAAAACACCTTTACTGAATTATCACTTGTAACACAGGAAAACTTAAATTTCTGTGAAAGTAAACAAACCATATTAACAAATTCACATTTGCAAACATTATACATCCCATATATTCTTCTATATTTATTTATTTAACATTTGTTTACCGGGAAAGTTGGACTTGGAGCAAAGCCAATTTGTAGAGGAGGCCCAGGGAGAAACGCTCCAGACGCATGTCTTTGCAACGTGCGAGGAAACCCACACGAATGCAGGGAGGACATGCAGACTCCACACAGAAGGCACCCCAGCCAAGAATGAAACTGGAGAACCTCTTGCTGTGAGGAGACAACGCTACCGCTGCACCACTGCGCCATCCAAATACAATATACATATACATATATACAATATAATTAATCCAACACAACAATTCTTGCCTTCTCTTAAACCTTACTCCTCCACCAAAATATTGGAGCTGTTAACTATGGTCCAATGGTGCAAGGTTTAATACCATCAGCCTCCCCTGCCTAACAGTATAACTCTGAGCAAGCTACTTAACCAGACACCATTCCCAGGCTGAGTGTGAAAAAGTTCCACAGAGATCACTGCTCTAGCCTGGAAAATAAATACAAACAATCAAATAAAAAAATAAAAGGCACATAATGGGTAAGCTCCAAACCTGGCTATGAGAAAGCAGCTAAGACCTACATTAGTAAAGATACACTGACACTAGCAGAAAGAGTTGTTCCTGACAAAACCATGTCAGAAAGGAAAAATATTAAAAACTGGAGACAGTGTTTGTAGATAATGATTATTCACTGTATACCAGGCAGAAGAGAAGCAAATGTACACCAGCAAACAGGAAGTGTCACGAGGCATGTGTGCGATTCAACCTGCTGTGCCCAGTTGTCTTCAGAGTATTTTTTCCTGGAGGATAAATAAAATTTTTGATGCAGAACAGGTTAAGGAGGGAATAAAGTGTTTCCAACAAAATTGAGCAAGCAAGAAGAGATTATGTTTATTATTCTTCTGACAGCAAACTTCATAGGGAGACTTTGAAGTGAAACCTTTTCCAGCAAGTCCCCAACAAGCACTGAATATCCTTGATATAATCCCTTTTGTTAACAATCACCATCGAGCACCCCTTGTCTGCTCACAGGTTTTCTTCAAGTGACTGACAAAGATCAGTAAAGAATCATGCCATTCCTATGATACGAGGAACATCTGCCCAGACAATGTGAGCACAGGTAATACAGACATCTTCCAAAGTTGAGCATCTAGTGATTCAGAATACAACATAACAGTCACCCAGGAGGTAATACCTTTGAATTATAAAATATTTAATTTGTCTGAATCGACTTTAACAGAAGGAGAAACCAGTGTTTTGCAAAAAGGTTTTTCCTTCTTCTGACAGCTAGACTGGAGTTGGTTGACACTATTATAGATTTAAAGGGTTACACCAGAAAACTTCTGAGAGTCATATTTGAAGACAAAACTTTCACACAGAAGGGGGATTTTGTTTTACCTAATATGTTCATAGGTAGGTACTAGGCTATCTGCTTGAGGGCATTTATAAGCCTAGCCAGAGTGTTTCGGCTTTCGCCGCCCCATCAATTTTTTAACTGAGCCTCTGTCAAGAAGAGCCAATGAAGTGATCCCAGGGGTGTATTTTCTGTTACCCATCCACTCGTCAAGGTTTCTCTTGAAGAGTGTCAGTGAGGGGCTCTGCCTAATGTAGTTAGGAACTTTGTTTCAAGGCATGGGGAGCCTCTGTGACAGGAATCTATCCCTACAGCATGTTCTATTTATTGTTGTGGTGAGGTTTAGCTCACTAGAGCGCGTGGCTCGCAGTGACTTGGATTTCTTTAGGTGGAGCATGTCCATCAATTCTGAGTTGGACATGGCTTTGTAAGTCAGGCAGAGATCACCTCTGAGTAAGCGATATGCCACTGAGTACAGCCGGAGTTTTTTCAGTCAGGCTGTATAGGACATATGTTTGAGGCCAGTAATCCTCTTGGTGAGGTACTTTTGTGGTCTTTCTAGCTGTTGGAAGTGTCTTGTGAGGTACATCCCAAATGGGGCATTGTACTCTATGATGGGTCTGATGAGTGACGAGTAGAGGGGCACTATAACCTCTTTATTTCTAGGCAATATGATTGTCAAAGGAGAGATTACTATCTACTTGGGTCCCCAGATCTCTTATTACCTCTTCTGTATTAAGAGGGCTTCCACCTATGTGGTAATTTGTGGGTGTTTTGTTTTCCCAAACGAGATGACTATGCATTTTTTGGTATTTAGCTTGAGGCCATGACTTTGACAGCAGGTGTCCGTCTCAGTAAGGCCCTTTTGGAGGATGTCCGTGTCATTCGGAGAGTCAATTGTGGCTTCCAGTTTGAAGTCATTGGCGAACTTGGTTAGCCATAGTCCTCCTGTGTTTGCTTGTACTTCTGAGAAGTATATGCCGAACAGTAGGGGTCCCAGGACCGAGCCTTGCGGGACACCACTTGTGACTGGTTTAGAGTCGGACCTGGAGCCTGCTATTCTTACCGTGTGAGTTCTGTCAGTAAGCCAGTTGGCAACCCATCTCGTGACGTAGGGTTTATGTTCAGGCTGGTGAGATTTTCTGCAATACCCGAGTGGGGAATGGTGTCAAAAGCCTTGGTGAGGTCAAGGTAGGCTGTGTGAACTAACCTTCCCTCATCTATGGCCTTGGTGACTGTCTCGAAGAAGTCAACCAGGTTTAGTAGGCATGTTCTGCCCTTAACAAATCTGAACTGAGTCGGGTCAAGTGTTTGGAGGTTCCCAATGTCTTTGTTAATGAGTTGCATGATGATGCACTCCATAGCCTTGCAGACTAGGCTAGTCAGGCTTATGGGGTGAGTTACCATGGTCAGTTGTGGCCCCTCCTCTGTGGAGCAAAATAACTGTTCTATGGGCACGTAGCCTGTGGAGAGGCTGAGGCTGAACAACGTGTTTAGGTGGGGGGTTAGTTCATTCTGTAGTTCGTGCAAGATGCAGCCTGGGACACCATCTGGCCCCATTGACGCTGTGTTTTTGGCTTTTGAAAGAGCTGTTTTCACCTGTGCATCTGTGATTTCCGGGACACTACACTTTTCCGGTATTGCTGTGGGCCCTTTTGGGGGTGAGAGGAGGGTGAAGGTTGCACTAAATCTATCTGCCAGGATGTTGGCAGTATCAGCAGGTTCAGTATATTTTATGCTATTTTGCACTAGCTCAGTGCATATCTGCAAGTTGCCACTAAGAAGGCTTTGTGGTTATCTTTTGAATCCTTGGCTATTTTTCTTTTGAAGTTAGCCTTGGATGATTTTATGAGGGACCTTAGTTTCTTACTGATACTGATCATGGATGTCTTTCCTTCTTGGGATTTGTTTTTTTCTGAACTAGCTTCCTCCTTCCATTGTATAGCCTGTTTATGGCAGGGGTCCACCAAACTGGTTTCCTTCTCTTAGAGGAGTGAGTCTTGGTTTTGCTGGGGATGGCACGATCCATACATCCTTGTAGGTGCTCATAGAGTGCATTTGTAAAGGTTTTTGCATCTTGGGCAGCGTTATCCTTTAGCGTAGGGGCTGTGAAACTTACCGTCTCTGTCTTAAGTAAGGTGAAGTTTTGCTTTAGAAAAGTTTTTTTACTGTGGTTTCCTTAGTTGGGGGTGGTGGTGGGGTGTGGACATCCAGAGTGATTAGTTTATGGTCTGATCTAACCAGTGACGGGTTGACCTCCGGTGTGGAACACCTGTCGCCCATGTTGGTGATGACCAGGTCCAATACGTTTTCACCTCTGGTAGGGGAGTTTACCAGCTGATCCAGGGCATTTGAGTTGATGAATTCCAGGAAGCGCTGGGCCTGGGAGTTTGTACTCGAGTAGTTTTCACAGTTAATGGTAGGGTAATTGAAATCACCCAATATCAGGGTGTTCAGTAGGGCCTTCATGTTTTCCAGTGTCTCCAGAAAGGCTGAGTGGTGGTCCTGGGTCATGGAGGGTGATCTGTAGCAGGCCACAATTTGCACTGCAGATTTGCCCGATGTTAGTTGTTGATGGATGATCTCAGAGGTATCATGCTGCGCCACTATCCTGGAGGTGTAGGTATCCTTAATGAATATGGATACACCCCTGCTTTTGTGTTTCGGTCCATGTTCTGTGGCCAAAACGTGTGGTATGACTTGTAGCCCGGTAGTGCTGGGGTGCTCTCTGAAGCCTTGAACCAGGTTTCAGTTACTGCACAGATGTTGACGTTCTCCATACTGAGGAGTGCTTCGAGCGCATGTATTTTGAGATTTAAACTCCTGGTATTGAGTAGCATAACCCTCAGTTTTTTGTTAATTGTGCTGTTTACGGAGGTGGGTTTGACTTTTGAGTCTTGCCTAAAAAAGGCACTATGGGGGCAGCAAGAGCCTTGGCCGGTATTTGAAAGCCTAGGGGTGACAGGTGCAAGCAGTCTCTTGCGAAGCAATGCAGCTTGTTGAGCATGTCGTCCCAGGCTGACAGGCACTGGATCCCCTTTGAATGACACCAGAAGCTTATCCAATTGTTGAAATTGATAATTTTTTCTTTATACTGAGGTATCATTCTTGGTGAGGGCAGGATGCTACTCAAGGTCAGGGTCATACCTACCTGGGCTACACGATCAGAGAGCTCTTCCATGTCTCTTTTCATGTAGTCCAGGGAGGTATGTCTCAGGTCATTCACACCAACATCAACAATGACAGAGTTATATTTGTACTTGTTCTGGAGTGACCTAAGTGCTTGTGTTATGTGGTGGATTCTGGCTCAGGACAGGCAGCTAACAGTAACCTTCTCCTTGTCCAGCCTAGTGAGTGAGACATCAGTGTGCCCGCCTACAGAGTCACCTATTACTAGTGTGTTAGGTATGTTATTTCGCCTTAAGGGCTGTGATTGTGCAGCACACTGATTTTGTGTTTTATGTGTTGTGTGGTTTGCGACAGGAGGTGCAGGTTGTTTGGGTGTCTGCTTTAGAGGTCTCTGATGCTTTTGCAGGTTTTTATTTAGAGCCTCTGAGTATGATTTTGTGTATTTATGTGTATTTTTTGTCAGTGCTGGTTTAGTAGGTCTATGTGTGGCTGGAGGTGTGGTGCAAGTGTTAACCTTCTCCTCTTGACTGTCTGCTCCAGTCTTGGGTGGAGAGAGCTTAGCCTCCAGTTTGGCTGTATAACTGCATCTCTCGCATATGTTAGTGTTTTGTTGTAGGAGGAGACGGTTGTCTGTGTACATGAGTCAGTTGAAATATTGCCTCAGGCTACCCAGATTCACCAGCTGGACTGGAGAGTACACCTGAAATTGCTCTTTGGTCATGCCTGAATAGTAGGGAGAGCTGCTTAGTCGCTTGGTTGGTGAGGGGAGAATAAAGAGCCTTGCCCTGTTGGGCAATCAAGTGTCAGGGTATATTAGTGCTTGCTATTAGGTCTGAGCAAGTGCTGGACTGTAGGATTTTTGAGTGTTTAGGTTGAGAGTTAGACTAGTTTCAAGGGAAAAAACTGAAGAGGAGACTTAGTGGAGCCGGGAATAATTTAACCCTAGCTAACCGGCGCTGCCTGGCGCAAAACTGAGCAAATGTGGTTTTTATAGCAGGGAAATTAAAGAGATAAAAATTAGCCCAAAATGGCCAATAAACTACTAATTTCGGGGTGGAACCACTCCTCCAGGGACAGATAGGCTGCTCAAAGCTCCCACCTCTCACAGGTGAACAGAGACACTTCCTTCTATCCAAGTAAGGTATGGGCAACTCAGAAACTTGTAACACAGCCCTGAATTCAGCACTAGCTTGAAAACTGGACTATACTAGCTTAGAAAGGTGGGAAACAAGGAATTTTTCTTTTTTTAAAGATAAGGCAAAAACAGTAAAAAAACACACTTTAAACAGCTTTAAATGACTATTAACAATCAGAAAAGGCTATCACACTTTAGTGTGTAGCCTACAACAGTTAAACAAATTATTTAAACAGAAAATGACTTTTTAAAAAGTGCAATATGTGAAAAAACAAGCTTTTAAATCACAATAAACGCCAGAAAATCTGTGTTTAGGCAGAAAACAGTTAAGTACAGCAGGAAAATACAAAAAACTGATACTTAATCACTCCAGAGTCTCTCTTCTAAGCTAGAAGGCTTGTATCAGTTTAAGGCTTGAGTGTCCAGTTTGGCTCCTAGAAAAATAATCTGTTGGGATGGCAGTAGCCTTGACTTTTGAATGTTGACTGTGTATCCCAAGGCCTGTAGTAATTGCATGACATAGTCCAAGTTTTTTATTAAGGTTTGTCTGTTGTCTGCTTGTATGAGGCAGTCGTCCAGGTAGGGGTATATTTGAATTCCCTGGAGTCTGTAGTGTGCCACTACTGATGCCAGGCATTTCGTGAACACTCTGGGCGCAGTAGATAAGCCAAATGGCAATGCTGAGAATTGATAGTGCTCTGTCCCTGCAAGAAATCTGAGGTATCTTCTGCAGCTTTGTCTGATTGGGACATGCAGGTATGCCTCCTTGAGGTCCAGAGTGACCAGCCAAGACCCCTTGCCCAGCATGGGAAGGAGCTGCTGTAAGGTTAGCATTTTGAACTTTGGCACAATGAGAAAGGTATTTAGAGTAGACAAGTCCAGTATAGGCCTCCATTTGTTTTCCTTTCTTGGAACAAGGAACAGTCTTGAATAGAATCCCTGGCCTTGTTCCTGGGGTGGTACCTTTTCTATTGCTTTTATACTTAATAGCTTTGAAACTTGAATGAGTGCCTCTGCCCTATGATGGTGTGGCAGGTTTGGCATGCCTTGTCTTGTAGGTAAAGTATGGAAGTGGAATCTGTAACCCTTGTCTATTAAATCCAGAATCCAACTGTCCTTGGTTAAGATATGCCAGTTTTTTGAGAATAAGGATAATTTTCCGCCCAAGGGTGCTTCTGTCTGAGCCCTTGTAGGCGGTATGAAAGTCAAGTCATTGTGATTGTCCTTGTGGTGCAGCTGGACTGGCTGCAGCACTTCTTTGATTTGTAGGTTGCCATTGGCGCCCCTGTAGGAGCCTCGGTATTGGCCTCGGCCACGCCTGTTCTTTCCCCTTTGAAACCTGTCCGAGTCTGGGAAGGACCAATTTTTTGAAGGCCAGATTCTACTGAATCTGGGTGGCTGAACCTGGAGGAAATCCTTGACTGTCTGTACTGACTTAGCTTTTTCCTCAATGGACTTCAATACATCTTGTGCATTAGCCAAAAAGCTTCTGTTTTTCCAGAGGTGCATCAAGTAACTTTACTTTGACATGGTCTGGCAGTGGCTGATCTTTTAACCAAGCATGTCTAAGTATCACAGCCCCAGTCATAGCTGCCCTACATGAAGCTTCCAATGCATCATAACCACACTGAAGAAAATGACTGTTAACCTGCTGAGTGTTATGTATGTGATCCTGCAATGCCTTTCTGTCAATAGGCTCAGGGGAGGCTAACTTTTTCTGTAAATCATCCAGTAAAAAATCCTGGTACTGAAACATATGAAAAAGGCAGTTAAGAAACCTCATTGCTAGGGTGGTAGAGGTATAAACTTTTTTACCCCATCTCTCCATAGACCTGGCTTCCCTATCCGCTGGCAAAGGATTTTTGGCAGTGGAGGTAGCCACTCCCTTGGGACCCTGTGAAATAGTTTCTAAATCCACGGTGTGGGCCTTAAAGAGATGTTTGTGAGTGTCAGGGACTCTGTAATATCTGTCTGGCTTGACAGGAGCAGGGGGGAGAGAGAGTCAGGGTTAGCACTGGAATCGGAGAAAACATCATCCAAAACATCCATCACAGGAGGAATAGCTAAAGGTCTGTGCTGGGGAAGCTTTAGGAAGGTACGGAGCCTTTTCCTGGAATCAGAGAATTCCTGACCCTGCCATTGGAAATGTTCCCTCATAGAGTGCAGGACTTCACCAAAAGAGAAATCCTCTGGAGGAGAGGCAGAGGGGATTGATTCCTCAGCATCAGAGTCCTCATAGGCCTGGAAGGATTCTTCTTGAATATCTGAATGCTCAGAATCCCCAGAGGCCTCATCTGAAGAGAGGTTCTCAGTCTGCTCAGTTCTAGGCCTTTTCTCTGCAGGAGGCTGAGAACCCCTGTCTGGGTGAGGCTGAGACCCCCTGATAAGGGAAATAAGGTCTACAGCAAGAGACATTATCTGTTTATCAGAAGAGGGGGCCTGGACAGCAGGTTTAGGATGGGCCTTGGCCTGGCTGGCGGCCTTAGCACGTGCAAAGGCCTTGATGGACATAGATACAGGAGGCCTAGCAGCCCCACGTGCAGGAGTGACCTTGTCCACCGGAATGGTGTCGGGTAAATCATGAACTTCGGTATCCGGAGGAAAATCAACAACCGGCACCAGAGAGGTCTCCGGGACCGAAGGACTGGATAACGCTGTGTCGTCAGCCTGGAGTGGCTGAATTATCGCTTCCGCAGGAACCGAAGCACTAGCGGAGGGTCTAGGAGTAGTATCGGTAGAGGACGCAGGCCGAGGATGTCGGTCCCGGTCCTTCTGTTTTTTGGAAGATTGAGCTGTCGATTGATCCGACGGCATGATATACGCGAAGGATTCGCCCAAAAAGTCTTCAGCAAATTCTGCCCGGCGCCTGAGAGTGCGCTTATTAAAGCAAGCACAGGCAGCACAGGCCGAGACGTCGTGGTCTGGGCCCAGGCAAGGAAGACAGTAAGAATGAAAGTCCTTATGAGGTATTTGTTTACCACAAGACAAACAATTATTAACTTTCTCAATTTGTTCTGACATCGGCTGAGGCAAGAAAAAATGTTCCCCAACAGGGTACTTAGCTTTTAGATGACTTCGGTACTGAAAACACAGGAGCTGACCGACCGGCACTTGCGAACTGCTTCTGCTTTGGGCACCGCGCGGCAAGAAAGACTGAAGAAGATGGCGTCGGCCGATGCCTTTATACTCCAGCCGTTGTGACGTCGGAGAGGAGGCGACACCAGCTGACGCCGGACCCAGACTTTGGAGTTCGGCCGACCGAGGGCTGCCTGAGGCAGTACAACCCATATGTTATGACTGCAGTTGCATTCTTGAAGGACATCAAGCTTTTAAATCACAATAAATGCCGGAAAATCTGTGTTTAGGCGGAAAACAGTTAAGTACAGCAGGAAAATACAAAAAACTGATACTTAATCACTCCAGAGTCTCTCTTCTAAGCTAGAAGGCTTGTATCAGTTTAAGGCTTTCTAGTGCTTCCTAGTAGGTTAGTTACAGGAAAGATGGGAAACAAACGCAGGTGTGATCTTCTAAACCAGAAAGGTGAAAGACATGACATGACCTTATCATGAAGGGTTTCACATCTAGATCAAGAGAGGTCATTGTGCCCCTGTACTCTTCTCTTATCAGGCCAATGATTGAGTACAATGCCCCATTTGGGATGTATCTCACCCAACACCTGCAGCAGTTGGAAAGACCCCAAAAGTTCCTCACCAAGAGGATAAAGGGTCTTAAACATATGTCATATGCTGCCTGACTGAAAAAACTCCAGCTCTATTCAGTCGCATACCGCCTACTCAGAGGTGATCTGTGCCTGACGTACAAGGCCATGTCCAATCCGGAATTAATGGACATGCTACACCTCAGAAAATCCAAATCCATCAGAGCCACGAGAACAAGAGACTTAAACCTCAACACAGAAATAAATAGGATGTGCTGGAGGGACAGATTCATAACCCAGAGGCTGCCTACATTCTGGAACAGAATCCCAGTCCATGTTAGGCCAAGCCCCTCACTGACTCTATTCAAGAGAAATCTTGACGAGTGGATGGGAGATCGTAGGTTTACCCCGGGGGTCATCTCTGTGTCACTACTAGACAGAGGCACAGTAAACTAAACCCTAAAAGGGCTTAGTATACTCATCCTAAGGGGTGGTGAAAGCCACACACACTCTGGCTAGGCTTATAAATGCCCTAGGGCAGATAGCCTAGTACGAACCTATGAACCTATGGACAAACTGCCGAAATGGTCAATAAACTACAATTTCTGGGCCAAAAAACACTCCTCTTGTGGTAGACAGGCTACCTAGTGCTTACCAGTCCCACTGATAATGTAGAAGGCTTTCCTCCAACACAGAAAGGCTTGGGGGACTCAGAAGCTTAACAACAGTCCTGGATACAGCAAATCTGTACCTGGACTACACTAGTTACAGGAAAGGTGGGGACCAACGCAAATGCCTTTTAAACCAGAAAGGCTTTTAAACCAGAAAGTAGAAAGAGATGGAAAAACTGCCCAAACGGCCAATGAACTACAATTTCTGGGCCAAATCCCACTCTT
Organism: Protopterus annectens; assembly: GCF_019279795.1. Taxonomy (NCBI): domain Eukaryota; kingdom Metazoa; phylum Chordata; order Ceratodontiformes; family Protopteridae; genus Protopterus; species Protopterus annectens. The sequence continues at coordinate 301,538,978 of NC_056729.1, forward strand.
CCAATGGTAGATAGGCTACCTAGTGCTTACCACTCCCACTGATAAGCTAGAAGGCTTCCCTCCAACACAGAAAGGCTTGGGGGGGGGGGGCTCAGAAGCTAACCAACAGTCCTGGATAGAGCAAGTCTGTATCTGGAATAGACTAGTTACAGGAAAGGCAGGAAACAAGCTTAGAATTTTTTTTTTTTTTTTTTTTTACAGAAAAGCAGCTAAAACAGCAGTAAATACAATTCAAATTGCAGTGCAGGCTAGCACACGAGTGTGTAGCAATATTACGGCAAATACAGTTTAAATAAATGCAATTAAATTAACAAATGAGCAGAACAGTAACTAAGACAGGTACAGGAAGAGCAGTTGAATAAAGTATATTTGTATTTTATTTATTTATTTGTTTATTTTGAGGAAGGGAACAGAGCATGATTAAGAGGCTACAGGGGTTGTCCTTCCCAAATGCTCTCTTTGTATGCAGTAGGAGTGCCTGAAATCAGAATATGATCTCACTGCACTCAGTTGAGTGGCAAATGAGATGGGCCCAGAAGGAGTATTCAAATATAAATTTACAAGAGGGGCGGGCAATTTCAAAGCCACCAACATTAACACCAAAACAGGAACTGATAGGGTGGGTGGAGAACTAACTGTAGAGACACAGCCACAACTTCAGTTCAGTTAATATTCAGTGAGAAACACAAATAAATAAATTAAATGAGGTACTATATGAAAAAGAGCAGATAAAAGTGTACTTACATTCACTTATATATCCAGTTGATTGCAGGTAGATCTTAGCCAGCCAAAGTTCCGATATTAAGCAGAAATAACCCAAGATGTACCACTTATATAAGGCAGGACAGAATATCAGCGAGGTGAAACTACCCCCCACTGCTATCAATGGCTACACAGAAATCTACTTCTTCATGCAACTATTACATAATTTAGAGAGTGTTGTGCAAAAGACATTAAGGCAATCTTACATTTATATAAATGAAAATAAAGCATATAGACACAATCTCAGTTGCAAATATTATACATTACATTACAAACCATGCCTATAGAACTGCAGCTGCAAAAATTATACATCACTTAACCAGTCATTGTCAGTCAAACATTACAGAGCTCATTGAATTCCTGCCTTCTTTTAAACCTCGTTTCTCCTCTGCATGTATTGATACCACACTTCCCATTTTTTCCTATGTAATTTCCTCCTATCTTTTTTTAAAGATTCCATTTCCAGTTGTTTTATCTCCGTTACTATCTTCACTACTTCAGACTTTGATTTCTATTTTCTAGTAACTGCTTTTTTTGGTAGCCATAATAATTAAGACTCAGCAAGGCCTTATTATGTCTAGGGAATTCCAATTCTGTATCGCAGCTCAAAAAAATCAATTCCTTAGGTACACCAATTTGCTCACCCAGCATCTCAGACAATGCAGTCTGCAAGGAATCTTTAAAGTCTGCCAACTCATTACACTCCCAGAAAATATGTTCCCAGTTATCTCTTTCTTCCCATCACATCTCCAAAATGTGTTGTCTACCCGAAGAAAAATTATTTAGAGTCTACTTGGGGTATAAAAATACCTATGTAAATACTTCCAAAGAAAGATACTAAATCTTCTAGTCCTTGTTGCATATTTGGACAATATACATACATCGCTCATTGTTTCTTTGTTAATGGCTTATTCAGTCTCTCTTCCCAATCCTTTCTATCCTCCTCTGACTGATTCTTACAGTGCACTATATTATATGCTGTACTAAATATTCCTTTCTTAGTGGCAACTTCTGTTCTAGATTCTACTAAAAACTCTACCAGTGCTGGTCTTTCATTTAGGACCCCCCTATTTCCTTCCCTTTGCCTACACTCTGATATCAATCCCTGATAGGGACGGCAATCTCTAACTTGGAGTCCAAATAATTTCTTGGCATCTTCCCCAATCTATTACCTTTCCCTCTCCAGTTATTTGCTCCCAATACCTTGGTTCCTTTGTCAGTTTTCTCCAAATAATGTTAGCCCCCTCTTACCTATTGTCTGTATCCCTAATTGCAGTCATCCCTATCAACAGGATCTCCTTTATCCATTCCGGTGTTGGCTTAGTTCTTAGAATACTTTCTGCTACTTTATGAATATAATATTCTGTATGACTATTGTTACTTTCCTTAAAGGTCTGCATCCAAAATCCCAGTCTCTCCTTGTTTCTTGACCCCCCCCCCATTTCATCATTGTCTCTTTCCACTTTGAATTATAGTTTTCTGCACAGGAGCCTTAACTGCATTGCTCTGAAATACCCCTTCAAATTGGGAAATCCCAATCTACCCTGTTCTACTGGAGGGATACGCTTATCCCACCTGACTCCTGCCATCTTCCCCTCCAAGATAAAATCCTTAAGCTCTATATTAATTGCTATCCTCAACTTCTCCTCTGGTTGATAAAAATATGTCTGACCTGTGTATACGGCTAAAGGGACTAAGAACATTTTAAATGCTTGTATTTTTCTGTCGATATCCATATAACAGAGCTTCCATTTTTATCTTTTGTTTAGTCTCTTCTCACATATCTTTAGCTGCCACATCGGAATAATTTTGAATCCATATTCTTAAATACTTCATTTATCATGTCCCCGTAAGTATGGATATTGCTTAACCAATTAGTTTGTGGGTACATAATTTACCACTATTGCCTTTGTTTTAGCTTCATTAGTTTTGTATCCCAAAAAGATTTGAAATTGCTCAGTATGATCCACAGCACTGTAATATCCCTTTCTGGTTTTATCAGGTATAAAATAATGTCATCTGCAAATACAGCCAGCTTTTTTTTGACTACCATACCAATTACATCCTTGAATTTCTGAGTCTCTTACTTTCTTTGCTAACGGTCCTCAATATGATGCAAATAACAAAGGGGAAAGAAGCACCCCTGCCTGGTTCCTCTGCTCACGCACAGATTATTACAGAGGACCCCACCCACTTTAATTTTTGCCTCTGATCTCTCATATATCATCCGAATTAACCTTATAATTTTATCAGGGAATGCAAATGCTTCCGTTGCTCTTCTCATAAAGTCCCAGCTTACTCTGTCAAATGCTTTCTCTGCATCAAGACCCACCAACAACAATGGTATTTTCTTACATTCGGCTTCCCTCTAGATCATCGGTGTTCTGCTAATGTTGAAAAATGTTTGCCTCCCCTCCAAAAAAATACATTGATCCATATCTATCAATTTCAGCATCACTTTTTTCATTATTTTAGCCATTATAAACATAAACACTTTATAATCATTGTTTACTATTGAAATGAGCCTGTATGAAGCTGGATCTGATGGATCTTTACCCTCTTTAGGTATTACAGCTACCATCGCTTTCTTCCAGGATGTTTCTCTTCTTAAAATACTGTTAAAACAAAACTTAAAGATCTTTTTTCCCTCCTAGCTTTCCTGTAGATTGGTTATACATCACCATTTTTATCTCATCTCTTCCTATCCTAACTGTTAGCAATTGAGCCTCTTCTAGCTCTAACCTTGGCATATTTAATTCTTCCATAAACATTTCCATTTGTACTTTTTCTTGACTTCCATAGTTCTCGCTTTATACAGAATTTCTTAGAAATTAATACTTCTACAGGATCGACTGTTATCTTCCTTGTTAAAGGCTCCCTAGGTCTGCTAACAGCCCTTTCTGCTTTCTGTTGCCAGAGTCGTTGTGCAAAAGGTTTTTGTGCTCTAGATTTATTATCAAAAACAGCTGCTTAACATCAATCTTTCTAAACTCATGCATATTACTGAGGTAATCCCTTATTTTCTGTTTAGCATTCTGCAGTTGCACCTCTTCTTGTTCTGTGAGGATCCCCCTGTTTTGCAATACTTTAACATGTCAGTCCCTCTAAATAATTATTGATACTGCTTAACCATATCTCCCTTTCTTGTATTTCCACCCTATTTTTAAACTCCACTTTAATTTTATCCCACTCCCTAGTTATATTTTCAGAAGAAATTTCTATCTTCTCTAATAGCTCCCAAATAATTTCCACTGCCCAGTCCTTAAATTCCTATTTTTTCAACAGATAGGTGGGAAAGTGCCATGCCTCATTTTTATTTAATTACCCTGTGTTTTCTTTTAGTTATTACTGGAGCATGACATGAAATAGTTACTAGGTATATATCAAGACCTTCAATTAAATGCACATGCTCCTGTGAAATGTAAATTCTGTCTAACCTAGTCCAGGTTTTGTATCTAGAGGAATAATATGTAAATTCACTCTGAACTCCTAGTACTGAACTCATCTTCTATGGCAAATATTTTCACAAACTTCATTAAAAATCTACCCGACTTTGTTATATTTTCCTTTCTGGGCCCCACAGACACATCTTCACTATTGCAAATCAAATTTCAGTCCCCACCAGTAATATTCCTTGTTGAAAGCTTATTATTTCTTCCATAATTTTCTTAAGCTGTATTACAGCAGATTTCAGTGGAATACAAACACATGCCAGCATAATTCTCTTTCCTTACAAGCAGCCCCTTAGTACTACAGATCTACCATTATTGTCTTTTAACCCTCTTCTATTACTATTGAAGTTCCTCTTGCAATTAATACACGTATCCCTCTCTTCCTTTGCCACAGGTATTCTACTGAATAACCATCCTGAAAACCATTCTTTATCAAATTCACATCCTGACTTCTTTCCAAGTGTGTATCATGTTTCAGAGCTATTTGCACTCTACATTTTTAATACAGTTCACTACTCTTTTTTTTTTGTATTTATCTGTGAGACCACTAACATTTAAATACATTACAGCATGCATCATATTCTTCAGAGATTATTATTGCCACCTTTTATGTATAAAATATTTTGTGTTAAATGTCTAGTTTCAGCTTTTGTGTTACATGCTTGTACTGTTTGGCAGGTTAATATTTTATACAGTTGTTTCTTGTCATCTCCATTTGAGTCTATGTTACATCTTATAGAACTTTTTGTTTTATTGAAAACCCCCAAACCAAAATAAACACACACCCAATACCCCCCTAAAATCTATTAACTTAATAATAACACACAAAAATTTGTACATCTTCAAATATTTAAGTTTTATCCTCCTAATAGGAACAAATGCTCCAAACTGACAGCCACACACACATACTCAAACTAATCTAAAAGAAAGGCTATCCATGCTAAGACTCATGGTATAGCCTGTGGTTCTATTAAGTGCTGTCTGGTTTTGTCTTATTATAGCTCCCTCAACTGGGAAAACATATAAATGTTTTCAGAAAATATTTTCTCCAAGCCATTTCTGTTTATCAGATTGTCTGCTAGAGACATGAGAACTAGACAAAACTTTTACTAGAAAAAAAAGCCTTATAATATTCAATATTTTTCATTAATATTCTTTTTTTATTTACTTACATTCTCTTAAAACCTGTTACTAGATTAAGCTAATGACCTTATCCCAGTCATTCTCCTATGCAAGAATAAGAAAAAGTGCTCTAATTTTTCTTTTGCCATGCTCTTTTAACCAGATTCTTTTTACATTGCAGTGCCTACATTTCTTAAAACTGAACACAGAGGAAGTGAGAACTCGGGAGTAAGGAAAAAAATACGAACTTATATACACTAGTATCCCCATTACACTTAAAAATAACTGAAAAAAAAACTTTATAACATGTAAAGGAGATCATTCACCATTTCAACAATACTATTAAGAAAAAAATGTTTTACTTACGGTTAACTTTCTCCCTCTCCTGAGTATTTTTTCCAAACATTAATGACATGAAGTAGGGCATATGCTTTAGAGTCCCCTAAAAGTTTAACAAAGTCTAAAAAAGTCCAATATTTCCCAATTTTCTTGCTCTGTCATGTTTCACAAATATAATTATTGCTCTGTAATCCCACATTTGTCAATTTCCAAGTTGCTGATTTTATTCTCCAAATGTTAATGATATGCCTGGTGTACAACGATTGTTGATTGTGCAGGACGATGCATTACAGTTTAACTATTCTGCTGTTTTAGTTTTCTGTCACTATTTTTGCTGCAGAAATACCACTGCTTGTTGCAAAAGGCATGGATAACATCTTTGTTTAAATATCTAGCATCTGTACATATTGATATATTTTAACAAAGGTGCAAGTCATTTTTGCTATTAAAGTATCACTTTGTAATAAGGTTTACTAATCAGTATTCGCTTATGGAATCACTTTACACTGCATTTTTAATGTCTGATGTCAAATTTACGTTGCTGTTTGAATGAACATTGTTATATGTGGTATCTTTCTAGTAGTCTCTTTCCATTTCTATTATACTGCTAGATATTCTAAGTAACCCCTTGTGTCCTCCTTTTCCTTACCAGCCATAAGTGGCATATTCACAAACCCATAGTGATAACTGTTTATTCTCCACTCTTAAATATCTATGTAGTTTCACAATGATGGGGTCCCTCTCACCTAACTCACTTCTCCTTTCTCCCTTCCTTTCTTTTTCCTAGGTTGTAAAGCCTTGGTGAGAAAACAGAATACAAGCTCCATTCCTGTAATGCTCGAAGCTTAGACATTCCTCAACAAATGGATACTATGGTTCTGCAATAGCCCATTACTTAATGTATGTTATACACTTAGATATTTAACTGCACTACATCTGATATTTTAAAGGTTTCCTGCACATCAATGATGCATACTTCTATGGCATTCCCACCCCCTCTTGTTCATTTCTGCCTCTACTTATTTGTTATAATCCACCTTTTATTTTCTACACTTTTTATCTACCATCCTGACTTTTGTTTTTTCACTGAAACTTAGTCTAGTCCCAAATATAGTGGTTTGTTCTTTCATCCATAGGCACTTATTGTACTTATATTGCTCTCATTTCAGTTTATATAACTTACTGCTATGCTCCTTACCTTAACTCCCTCTAACTTTACTGGCTTTCTAATTTCATCTCTGTGTTTATTAAGCATATTCTATACATTATTTGTGTCTAGTACCTTGAATCCCTTCTCTTTAAAACATCACCTTCACACAGTTTTCTTCACAACTAATTGCATAAGTAAAGCACTTACTCTAACTACCATTACTTACTGCTTGATTGATTGTGGTTCAGCCTGCTCCATTCGCCTCACTCTGCTCCCCTACCCCCCAATTCCCACCCATCCCAGTACATCTAAACATATCTGAAATTAAACCACTCCCATCAATTACCATTAACCAATAAAAACTCACTACCACACTATCCACACCCGTATCTAACCAACCTATTATCCACACACTCATATACTACATATGTAACCCCACCTACCACCTCCCTATAACAAATCAAGTTGTAACTAGATGCCTAAAGTATCTTTGCAAAATTAGCATAACCAACTACTTACTAAAACCATTGCCACCCTCCCTTCCAAAGCAACCAAAACTTTACACTCATCCAAACACCCAAAATGTTGTACCGTCACATAATTCAATCCTACTTCTTATTTTAGCCTCACACCTAACTTCTTATCACAATCAGCTATGCACCCTTTTTACCAACCATTTCATATTATGACCCACACCAAATAAAATCAATAAACACTGTAAAAGCCCCATACCTCTATAGCACAACCTATACAGAACACTTTACATATAGGTACGTGTATAAAGCCTCCATATCTCAAATTATACAAAAATATGAAAAACTGAAGATAATTATCTCAAACTCACTCTTGTACCTACTAACACATCTTAACCTCAATGGAGAAGTTCACCCTAATCCAGGCCCCAAAGTCAATAGACAAGAACTTCATAACCCACTATTTCTCTGGACTGCAATGTCACAAATACTCAACCTACAGGAGCTAGCCTAGTACTCTTTAATATGAACCTCAGAGGCTTAGCCAATATGATCAATGAATTTCATGCATGCTTGTCATACTACTCCCCAGATATAGCAACTCTAACAAAAACCTGGCTGAAACTTGAAATAAACAAAAATGAAATTCTACCACTAGATCATAGCATGCACAGACTAGATGGAATTAACAAACGTGGAGGTAGAATAGCTATCAGTTATAAAAAATAATCTCAATTTGCAACTTCCAGAACCAACCACACCAAAATTTAAAAACACTGAGATTTTATCTACTAAACATGAATTAAACTCTTAAGAAATATCTAACCATTACAGTAATGTATATTCCCCCTGGTAAAAACCTCTCTAAAATAGAGGAGTTTCTCCACTGGGCATACCAAACATTTTCTCAGTAAACTATCATAATGGGTGACTAACACTGATTGGACTGCTTGTACCTCAGAAAACCCCCATGAATTCATAAACCTAAACAGTTTCACCCAACTAATAGAAACTGTAATCAGAATTGACAAATTAACCAAAAGTCAATCAATTCTTGACTGGATTTTAACTAACCTACATACACTCGTCACCAGGTTGCATCCCAGATAGCATCAGTGACCACCTGCCTACCTAATCAGATAACGCCTTAACCACATTAGAAATATTAGCTGCCGACTAATCTGCAACAAAAAAGGCTTCAATACCCACTCCTTCATCTCTAACTTGCAATTCTGTAACCAGTCTCCTGTTAGAACACTACCTAGATAATGATGTAGAATACTTTAATAACACCTTCTTATACACATTAAATAAACAGCCACCATGTAGAACCATAAGAGTAAAATTACATTATGCCCCCTAACTAAAGATACCAGACAATTACTACAACTTAGCAATAAAGCATGGGCACAAATGCATAACAACAAAACTCAAGTCAATCAAGAAAACTATTGACAACTTGAGAAAGAAAACCAAAGTCCAGATCAAACCGACAAAAAATACTATAATAAAATTCAACTAAAACACCAAAATAACCTACAAACATTCTGGTCCACTATTAAAGAAATTCACCCAACCCGGCCAAACTATCACACCCACCCCAACAACTACGAGCCAAAGCACAGCTACATAATTCAACACTTATTTTGTTAATTCTATACAATCGCTTTACCAAAAACAGCAACAATGATCCACTAACTATCCCTATAGCATCCAATAAAGCCTCCGATACCTTCTCCTTCAAACTCAAACTAATACCATAAAAAATACTCAATAAACGTAAACCTAAACTTGCATCTAGTGCAGTCTCCTATCCAATTTCCATTCTTACTAACGACTCCGTCACAGAACAATAAATTCCCAAAATCTGTAAAATATATATCATCCCTATACATAAAGGAGGGAACTCTACTGAACTCTCTAACTACAGACCAACTGCTATCTTTTCTAATATTTTGGCTAGGGGAGATAAATGTATTCACACCCAACTTCTGAGCTCTCTCTTACCTAATAACTTCCTTTCAAATAAACAGGTTTTGCTTCAGTCATATCATATTACCATAACTGCCCTTCTGAGTTTTACAAATACAATCAACCAACACATAAATGAAGATAAAATAGAAGCATCCATTTTCCTAGATCTTTCTAAAGCTTTTGACACTGTCTACCACCAGAAACTCCTTAAACTATCCACTTTAAAACTTAGTCACTCATCCCTTACATGGTTCCATAGCTACTTATCTGTCTGTCAACAAGTTGTCAAATGGCACCAATATCTCTCTACCCTCCTCCCGGTCACCATGAGAGTTCCCCAGGGCTCAATTTTAGGTCCTTTACTTTTCTGCATTTTTGCCAATAAACTCCACACTGCCACCTGCCATGCCTCTATAATTCTATGTGCAGACAACTCTACACTCATCTGTGCTGCATCCAATCTACCACAACTTGAAGAAATGACACAGCTGTCATTCTCAGCTGTGGAATCCTGCCTCTTAAATTCCCAACTAATTCTCAACCCCCACAAAAAATAAACTAATGTTAACAGAAACTGCAACCAGACCCAATAAACCTTTACAATGTTCATCCTCTTTCCAAAGCCATGCCTCAGGCAATACAATAATTGCCACAGCAATCAAGCAAAACTGCTAGGTGCACTAATTGATCAACTGAAAATTGATAAACATCTGGCACAAATTATCAAAAAGATGCACATAAAGCTAGGGACACTATACAGACTCAAATCTTACCTCACCAACACTGCAAGGCAGTCACTTGCTAGAACCCATCTGCTCTCCACCCTCCTGTATGCTTCCCCAAATTTTATCAACCTTAAGAAAGTCTTAGCAAAACTAGAAGCTTGCTACAACAAGACAGCCAAACTTGCAACAAATTCTCCACTCAAAACCCATCACTGCTTTGCACTACATCAAATTAAATGGCTAGAATTACCGACCACTTAACTTATACTCAGCTTATCACTGCCGGTAGAATTTTACAACAACCAGATAAATGTCCAGCACTCCAAAACCTTCTCCAACCATATTCCAATAAATGGGTTCTCCGCTTCACTAATAAATTGTTGCTACAAGTCTACAAATCTAACAATTGTATTGGTGACTCTCTCTCTACTCTATGTCTCCAAAATATGGAACATTATCACTCAAACAGTATATAACCTCACAGATTTCAAAAAAACTACTAAAATATAATTTAAACATCTGGCTCAGTCCATGCTCTAGTCCTAGCTAATTCCATTCCCCCTTTCTCTTGGCCATGTACACCTAATATCCTCCTGCTTATTGCCCTCTTACACCAAATGACTGCCCATTACTGTCACTCTTAATAGAACTCAATTCTTATCACTTTTCTCCTTTGGCCCCACAGCATGGCCATATTTTATTCATCCTTTGTCCTCCTAATGTACATTAAGCATTCTCTACCTTGTAACTTACTCTTCTTAGTATTCCCTATTTTTCTTCTCTATTTTCTCTCCACCTAACTCCTAATTTCTCCCTCTCTACTCCCCCTTCATTAGACTAACTTGTTCTCCCTCCTGTCTTGTATAGTTACACCTCTACCCTATACTATGCCATAACCCTACATTCCCTCGTGCTTTCTCTACAGAACTATCTTACACCTTTTCTGTTCATAACACCTAACTTCCTTCACTTTTCCTATCTTCTGTAATCCCTTACTCTCGTCACTCTGCCCTATTATAAAAGTTTTAAACTAGCACACCTTCAAAACATCACTCATGTTCCTATACAGTAACACTATCTTTTCTGTGTAATTTCTTTGTCCACCATCTTTGAATAATGTTCACACTAAAAATGACGGGTTTACTATTATAATGTCGAGTGTGCCTTGTGTGACAGTGAAATGTGCGAGCATCAAAATAGAGAAATACCGGCTGAAAATGTTTTGAATATTGAATCTGGAACAGTGACTGCATCATGGTATTCGGCAGATTGAGCTCGACATTATAAGTGCTGACGTAATACGTACCATGAATGTATTTGCATTGTATGGCATTTGTGTTGTAATTGTAGCACTTGTTATTGTAGCACTTTTATTAGGGAAAGTTTGATACAGTAAGTCCGGAGAGGTTTTTTCATTGCTACAGTAACTGGTTACTTCAGTTTTTTAAGGAGGGGATATGACGTGGAACATAAACATGCACATGCTGGAATGGAAACCTTCACGAAATCTGTAATTATACAGCTGTCATGAATGTTTTCAGATTCATGTATGCGCACATTTGGTGGTCATGGTGTCACTATTGGTGAAGGCATTACATTCACTTCGGTCGACTAATTCGCACTGAATTTGCACCACAGGGTTTTTCGACATTTGAAGCTCATTAATATGTTTAACATCAGCATTTGAAATTGTAGAAGTGATAGCTTTATGTTCTGAGCGTCAACATTATAATAGTAAACCAAAATTATGATGTAAAATAGTTTGTTCTTTATCCTTTATGTTCTTTTCAATGTACGCATAAAGTGAGTGTGTTGCTAAAAATGTCTTTACTCTGATACCTATGAAATGTCCTTCATTGCTGTTTAACATTGTATGTATCTATGTAAGAAATGTATGTACTATTGTCTTTGGAGATTTTTCTCCCCAGGCCTCTGCAGCAAATGGGCTAACACAACATCAGACCTTCCCAGTAAACAAATGTGAAATAAATAAATAAAATATGCTTTAGAATCTCCAAGTTTAAAAAAGTCCAAGAAAGCCCATTATTTACAGATTTTCTTGTTCTGTTCCTGCTCATCTCCATGTCACAAATCCTGTCTCTGCTTTATTTCCAATGTCCTCTCAATTCTTCTAGTTGACTCTTGTGTTTTTTTACCTTCTCTCAAGCATTTTTTGTTGAAATGTTGGAAAAGGTTTCACTGGCACAATCTCTCTGTGGCCTTTATTACCAGAAAAAGAAGAAGCAGCAGAATTGCCTTCTGTTTCACAGCTCACTTTTTGTTGGACAAACTTTTCTATTTCCTCCTTAGCATCCACTTCAGCAAAAAAAGATTTTGTCCCTCTAGGGAAAAATACTTTGAAAATAGCTTGGTACAGCAGTTTGAATCTCATGCCTGCTTCTTAACATTCCATGAATAATGGAATAAATTTACTCATCTTCTGCCTGGTGTACAATAAGTAGTCATTCTCCATAAACACTCTGCTCTCTCCCATTTTTAGCACTTTTTTCCTTCTGCCACAGTTTTTTTCAGAATCAACTCTTTCTGCTGGCAAGACTGCATCTTTACTATTAAATGGCTAGACTGCTTTCTCAAAGCCAGGTTTGGAGCATGCATGCAATGTGCCCTTTCAATAAACAACTCCTGTTGTAGAAAATCAGTCCAGTTGCTTACTTGTGCTTTCATAAAATTAATACAGTCTGTTACTTTCAGCTTCTTGGGTACAGCAGAAAATCTCAGGTTTTCCCTACATGCTCTGTCCTCTAATTCTATTATATTTTGAAACATCTCTTCTTGTACAGTCTTATTCAGGCAGCCTTTTCTTCATTTCAGCCTCTGAGTTTTGTGTTTTTTTTCACCTTATCTGAATATCTGCTTAAAGGTTCATCCATTTTTCCAGCCTTTTATTGTTGAGTTGATATACTCAATCAGTATTTCATTTATGTTAGTCAGGTCTGTATACAATTGCCTTATACTTTCGTCTAGGTTACTGGAAGTCATGTCTGGAGCTTGCACTGCTTTTTTTGCTGAACATCTACAGTACTTTTCCTAGTCAGTATTTTGTTTTTGTCGCCTTTTGTAGCCAATTTTCTTATAGGTTCATAGGTGTGTACTAGGCTAATGGCCCTGGAGCCTTTACAAGCCTAGCCCACAAAAGTGCCTTGGCATTTTGCTGCCTGATGTTAGTTCCCAGTGCCTCTGTCAAGTAGAGCTACTGAAGTGATCCCCGGGGTGAACTTTCTACTTCCCAGCTGCATTTCTTTCTTCTTGGCATCCAGGCAGTGTACTTACAGTGACTGACATTTACCCAGAAATCTAGATCCACTGGCTTTCTCTGCCAAGTTTCTGTGTTCACACTGAAAGACCTACAATTAAGCTGTTACTCAATGTGCAACCATCTTGGAAGTTGACATTAGGACAGTTTGGATGAAAAGAGTAGTAAAAAATTCTTTAATCTTGTTTGAGTGACAGTTTGAAAGATTTAACTGAAAATCAAGACATCAGAATAATGAAAGCGGACAAGGGAGAGGGGATCAATGGTGACTGTTAACAAAAAGGATTATATCAAGGATATGCAGTACCTGTTGGAGGTCTCTATACTTTATGAAAAAATTTACCAGAGTGACATCAACAAAGCTATTCAAGGTTAAATGACAACTTAATGGAAGTGGTGATATCAGAAAATATGTATTCATTTTTTATACACCAAAACAAAAAAGCAGGTAAGCTGTTCAGTGTTCCCAAAATGCATAAAAACAAGTCACGTCCACCCTACCTACCAACTATATCAGCAACAGCTTTTAAGTGAGAGGCGGTATCAAAATTTGTTGATAGGGCATTGCTTATGTTGGTTAAACAAATGTCATCCTTTATTAGAATTTTTTTTTTTTTTTGAAAGAAAATTAAGGACACAGACGTGGAAGGCGAAGATCTGTTAGGAACAGTGGATGCCCACTTACTGTATACAATACCACATGATGTTGGTTTGGAATGGATGGCCTTTATGTTAAAAAGAAGTAATGATTATTTGTTACGAGAAATAAAGTTTTTGATGGACTGTGCTCATTATGTTCTGTCAAACAATTTTTTCTTCTTTGAAGGTTTTCACCATCATCAAAAAGGGGGGTGACAATGGGTGCCACGATGGCCCCTAATCATGCAAATGTGCTGATAGCATATTGGGAAACTTACATTTTACCCCACATCAATGGCTATAAGTATGTATTTTTTAATTTTTGTTTATTAATTGATGATATATTTTTTATTTATAATGGGAGAACTACAGAATTGGAAGCATTTTTAATGAGATGAATATTAGTACTGAATGTTTAAAGTTTTTTAGTCATTACAAGAGGCCCCAAATTAGTTTTTTGGATGTTGAAATACATAAAAAAGACAAAGAAAACAGATTATATTCTGTTAACAGTTATAAAAATGCTTCTAGTAATTCCATTTTGCATTACTTCGGTATGTATTCCACAAACTTGAAGCACAATAATACTGTCAGTTTGTAATGTTAAAGTGTTTAACCACAGATACTGAATGTCTAGATAGCTTTTCAACAGCATCACACAATAGATTTTTACACAGAGGATATCCACACAACATTATTATGAAGATTACAGAACAACAAGGTATGAACAAAGACAGAGTCCAACATAGCTATCAAGATTGGTCTCTTTCCATGCCCTAGTTTTTTTTTTCTTTGGATAGCAGAGCTATTAAGAAGGTAATACAAAATAACTGGAGAATATTGGGTGCTAATGAAGATGTCAAAAAGGTAGTGGGAGATGAACCAGTTTTATTAACAAAAAGGGTCAAAACATTAAATCATTACTGGAAAGGGGAGGAAAGAAGTATAAATACAAGATGAGGATGACTTTTAGATGTTATAATTGTTCTATGTGTCAGTATATGTCAGAAAGTCCACAATTTATAGACATTAGAACTGACAGGATTTATTTGACACCAAGTTTTTTCAATTGTGCTTCGAAGTCTGTAGTCCATTTAGCTAAGTGTTCCACTTGTGAGTCATTTTGCACCTGGAAAACCAATAGGAATTTAGAAAATGTGTTATGAACATCAGTATGGAGTTAAGACAAATAATCTGGACAACACTAAACATTCAGTTGAATGTGAGAATTAAAAAAAAAATGTTTTCTGTTATTGATCATGTTCCCAGTAATTTCAACAGTGATACAGAGGGTGAGTTGGAATACAAGGAATTAAACTGGCAAATTTTGTATTATGCTTATAACACACCAGGTTGAACAGTAATGTAAATTATAAGGTAGTTCTTAATAAAAAGCAGTAGGTTAATAAATGTAACTATATGAATTTACATGTACTTATTTATTTTTTTATTTATTTAACATTTGTTAACTGGGAAAGTCAGACTTGGAACAAAGCCAATTTTCAGAGGAGGCCCAGGGAGAAACACTCCAGAAGCATGTCTCTGTAACATGGGAAGAAACCAGAGCACCTGGAGAAAACCCACACGAATGCAGGGAGGACATGCAGGCTCCACACAGAAGGCACCCCAGCTGGGAATCGAACCGGAGAACCTCTTGCTGTGAGGCAACAATGCTACCACTGCACCATTTTTTTATTTGCTTTACAAGTTGTTTGAATTATTCCTAGATTAATTTTAGATGCATTTATTTACTTTTTTTATTAACTTGTTTTGAAGTTATGTGACTTAGGGGCATGTTTGTAATTAGTATCATTAAATTAATTGTTCTGATAATGACCCTAGAGATCAAAAGTGCTTAACCATTAAAAGATTTTAGCATTTAGTATCTTTTTGCTTTGTTGTTTAGTATTACCATTTCGCTCAAGAGATTTTAGTCTTTTTTTGTCATTGAAATATTGCTTTGCAAGAAAAAAAAGTGGCAGAAAAAGAATGGACTTTTGTTGGCTTTGTTAAATGTTAAGGGTGGTCTGTAAAGCATATATCATTCTTTACATCATTAATGTATGAAGGACACTAAATGTGAAAAAAAGGAACTGGAAGCACAACAAATTTTGTTCTTATTAGTATTTCTGTAAAACATTTCATGACAAACTGCATGATATATATATATATATATATATATATATATATATATAGTAAAGCAGTTTTGTGTAATGTGTAGTCAGGGGTATTTTAAATGTGGGGGAGTATTTTCAGTGACTGTTGTACATGCTAAATACATTAAAGTACACAAGTGATTTTTTAATTGTAAGAAATACAGACTTTACAGTACAATAAGAGAAGAACGGCTGAACAAAAGCAAGCTTAATGTTAATATGTTATGATCCCAGACTGCTGGAGTGGGGATGGGCTGTAAAAGTGCAGTGATTATATTACATGCATAATTAAGATATTTTCCCTTATTTTTATAAGATTGGAGGTCTAGATTAATTACATTCATTTAGGCTATAAACAACTGTTTTTTGTAAGCAAGTAGGCTTTAATAATAAGACAAACATGATGAAAGCCACGAACAATGCTAAGTTTCTTACATCTGCAAAGATATTGGCTTATTTTTTCCATTAGCAAATGTTCAGTGGGAGTCAAGAAGTCTTGAGCTTAGGGTAGCTGTATATTCTATTCCAAATAAAATTGACAAAGATTCATTGCCCAGTACATTTCCATTTCGACCAGATATCTGTAGGCATAAGCAATTAATATTGAGAGTTCTGAGCATTTTTTTTTTGTTGAAGGAAAAGCAATATTTAAAGATACAATACCAAGCAGTTCAGTGAAAAATAAACTTTAAAATTATGGCAAATGAATAATTGATAGTAGCCTCCCTAGCTGCTTTAACATTTTACTGCATTTAATGGAACAGTGTACAATTCAAAGAAAGCCTGTGCACTTTTTCTTAGTGCTGAAGGTTAATGTTCTCCAAACGCATACATGTTGTTTTTCATATATGGGAAGGGAACAGAGACAAGAAAAGAACAGACAGCAATCAGTATAAATGGTAACAAAGTATACAGCATGCACTTTAGCAACGGTAACCTTAATTTTAAATTAGGTAATGCCTGTGGGTGTAGATGTCAATTTGGGACAGTTCCTATCTGGAGGGTTAAACTTCATTTTTTGAATTTGTACATTGTTTTGTGTGTTTGCTTTCAGTTAAAAGAGGATGGGGTGTTTTGAAAATGTGTTTAGTTTTTGGAGAGTTTTCATTACAACAAAATGTCTTGCTAAATGTGATATAGGTTCAGATGGAGATGAAAAGAAACAACTGTATAAAGGATCAGACTGCCAAACAGTGTGTGCATGTAACGCAAAAGTTAGAACAGAAATTTTAAAAACTGCTATATAGAGTAAGTGTGAACAGTAGCTTTTTATCATAATGACTATAACATCCATAATATCTTAGAACGCAAAAGACCATACAAGTATACACAAAAAAGAAAGAATATTGAATCATATTAAGAAATGCAGAGTACAAAAAAGCAATGCTGCAGGAAACACATTTGGAAAGCAATGAACATGTAAATTTGACAAAGAAATGATTTCAGGATGGATATTCAGCAGAATATCAGGGAGAGAGGGAAAGGGAATAATTATACTAACTGCTACAGGGGCTACAATAGTGACAGAAGAGGAAGAAAAAAGATAACAATAGTAGATTTTTGGTTGTAACGGGCTACTGACAAGGGAGGAGAATTACACTGGCATATACTTATATTCCACCAAAAACTACTATTATGAAGCTTAAGAAAATTTGGGGAGAAATAATGAGCTTTCAGCATGGAATATTACTTATAGTTGGGGAATGGAACTTGAGTTGCAATAGAGAGGATGTACTGAGGGGACCTAAGAAGGGAAATATAACAAAAGAGGGTAATAAAGAAATTTATGAAAATATTTGGTATGAAAGATGTGAATTCAGCAGCAGGAACTTGGACAGAAATTAATATATTAAACTAAATAGAAATTATATTTCACAGGAATATCTGCATTTAACTGAAAGCTTCAACACACATCCAATGCCCATTTCAGACCACGTACCAATAAAATTAAGAAGTAAAAATGAGACAAAGGGATTTATACGGGAGGAGCATTAGGATAATCATTTTTTTTTTTATTGACTGCCTTGGTCCATAAGGGACATGGGGCCAGACTGGAGATAAATTTATGATTTCCCATCCAAGATTTCATTTGAATAGGGTCAGGGATGAACTGTGTTTTACATGGATAGGGAGCTTATTCCAGAGTGTGGGGATCCTTCGAGACACATATCTGTCTCTCCAGCAGATTGTGTTTATGTCTCAAGCAAAGTTCGGATTAATAGACCTAGTCTTTCTGGTGCTGTTTATTTTGCACAAGTGCAACAGATCCACCACGCTGGGTCTGAGGAAGTTCTATAAGCCAGGCAGATTTCCCCTCTCAGCAGCATGTAGGACACTGAATACAGAGAAACAGCTTTTAGGCAATCAGTGTAGGACAGGCTATTCATGCCTTGAATTCTTCAGGTGAGAAACCTTTGCGGGCATTCCAACTGTTCCAAGCATCTGGCTAGGTACATGCCAAAGGGGGCATTGTAATCAACGACAGGTCTGATAATGGTTAAGTAGAGTGGTACTATAGTTTCCTTGGACGAGGATGTCATACCCTTACCTATAAGTTGGGCAATATAGAATGATAAAGGTATGTGTTGGGTTGCTGTCTACATATGTTCACAGATCCCTTACTACTGGATTGACTCTAAGGGGATGTTTAATCACTGGAGTAATTAACTTGGGTTAACAGTTTCCCAAAGGGCATTATACTGCATTTTTTGGCAATGGGTTTTAGGTCATAGCTTTGGCATTGGTCATTTGTTTTTGTTAAACTCTCTTGCAAAATGTTGGTGTCTTGGGAGGAATCTAACAGCTCCTAATTTACGGTCATCTGTGAAACTGGTGAGTCAGAGGCCTTGAATGTCAGCCTTGACTTCTGAGAAGTAGATTCCAAACAGCAGTGGTCCCAGCACAGAGCGCTGGGGTATTCCACTGATTAACTGTCTCTTGCTGGAGGTGGTCTCACCAATCCTGACTTCTTGTATACTGTCTGTGAAACAGCTGGCAATCCAGTGACTTATGTAGGGATTTGTGCCTAACTCAAGGAGTTTGTCTACAATGCCTGAGTAGGGCATTGTTTCAAATGCCTTGGCCAGGTCATAATACGCAGTATGCACTTTTACCCTCATCCACTGCCTTAGCGACCCTCTCAAAGAAGTCTACAAGGTTAAGTAGGCATGACCTTCCCTTAACATAGCCAAACTGGGATGGGCCCAGTGACTGTAGTTTGCCATTGTCTTTGTTTATCATTTCCATGATAATTCATTCCATGACTATGCATATTAGGTTTGTTCCCTGGGTCAGTTCCTGGCCCACCCTTGTGAATGGGAATAAATGTTGCAATCCTCCATTCACTTGGAATGTATCCTTTTTCGACAAAAATGCTTCAAGTGGTCCTAATAGGTCTTGTTTTAAACTGTTTAGGACATACAGAGGTGGAGTTCTTTGCTTTAGTGAGTACTGTCAGCACCTGGTCCCTGCTAATAGATGGGAAGTATGTTGCAGGGGATTTCACCTGGAGGAGCTGGGGGTGGGGGTTGAGCTGAATTTATCTGTCAGCAGATTTGCTATGTCATCTTGATCGGTGAAAACAGTACTGTTCATTATCAGTTCAGCTGCTGTGTGTTACCTTTAAGGTTCCAGCTTTAGCTGAAAAAGGCTTTGTGACTGTCCTTAGCCTGTAATGCTGTTTTAAACCTCTTACTTTCCTGTTTAGATATGAGACAGCACTTGTCTTTAAGGGAGTTGCTCTTCCGGGCTTTGGCCATGAGTTTTTACTTTTATTATATAACTTGAATAGGTGAAAATACCTCCAGTGGATTTTGTTTTGAGTGTTTGTTTTGGGTTTACTTCTTGAAGGTAAAGTAGCCTCTATGCAGCCATTTACATATTTGCATAGGAAATAATTCTGCACAGGCAGCTGTGTTCACAGGGATAAAGGCAGCCTTAATTTTAAATAAACTGTCACTTAAAAAGATGCAGTTTGCCTTAGAATAGTTCCTAACTATTACTGGTTTAGCTGTTTTTTTCAGGGTTGATTTTTATTTCAGGAGACAGCGTTGTGATCCAACCTCACTAGTGAGGGCATGACACAGTGGGGGTGCAATGATCTTTCATGTGTCTGACTAACAGATCAAGTATGTTTGATCCTCTGGTTGCAGCGTGCACTCTCTGTTCCAGGGAGTTTGTGCTAATAAAGTCCAGGAACATAATGCCTGCAAGTTTGAGGCCGTGTAAGTTTCTCAGTCTATAGATGGGTAGTTAAAGTCACCTATGACTAGGGTGTTTGGTTCAATGGTGAGCACCTCTAGCAAGTTTTTGGAAGACACGTGACACTCTAGGAGCACAAATGGTGACATACAGCTAACCATGACATACTGAGGGACCTTATGTATGGTGACTTGCACATGGATGAGCTCACTGGTATCATCCTGTTTAACCAACATGGAGGTATTTTTGTTGCTAACACAGATCAAGACACCTCCACATTTGGCCTCATTCTATACTATGGTTGGTCTAAATGTCTGGAAGGCACAGTAGCTTTGCACTAGGCTGCCTGGAGACTTTTTCACTATGTTGGTAGTTTCAACTTTTGGCATTGCCTAAAAAAGAGCCTAAGGGGATAAAGTTTTAGCCAAATATCCAATAACCTGGGGGGATAGGTGCAGCTCATCCTTGGCAAAGCAGTATGGTCATTTGACCATGTCCTCCCATTCTGACAGATACTGGACCTCCCTGGGGTGACACCAGAAAATAAGCCAATTGTTAAAACCAATCATTTTATGTTCACACAGTGACATCATCCTTAGTGAAGGTAGAATGCTGCTCAATGCAAGGCTTGTACCTCTCTGTTCTCTGAGAGATCTAGTATGTCTCGTTTCATACAGTCCAGTAAGGTATGTCTCAGGTCATTTATATTCACACAAATGATAATAGAATCATATTGGCACCCGGACTAAATAAAGTCAGTTTTTTTCATGTAATGAATAGCTGGATAGTTTAAACCGGCGTTTGAAGACTATGATTTTGTTCTTAATCAGTTTATATTTGAACATTTAAGTGTTTCAGATCCATTTTACAATTTTTTGACACACAAGAGGGACTCCACACAAAGTGGGATAGGTGGTAAAGTAAGTAACTACCACCCACCTCTCCCTCCCCTCATGATGGCTTCTTGAGCTTAATAATATTTCATATTAGATATCAGAAATGTATGCTATTAATTAATATTAAAATAAAATAATATATTTGTTTATTAATTCATCTTGCAGGATTTGTTTAAATAACTCTCTTGGATATCTGGACTACTTTACTGATTAAAGCATTTATCTGCATACTGCAGTTAGTGCTGCAGCTGATGTCACCGTGATGTCACAAAATGGGTGTGGCATTGATGGGTGCAGTGACTTGAGTGCATGTTTGACATTGTGGATCCTAGCTCCAGACAGGGAACTAAACATTAGCTTCTCATTTTTCTAAGCTGATGAGGGGGGCATCTCTGTGTGTCACACAATGGAGTCCCAATTACAAGAATATTAGGTAAAGTACATGCTTGCCTTATGGGCTTTGGTCTTGGGGGAGCATTGGGTGTAGGCTT